>NC_141156.1:130937752-131091563 GCF_053477565.2 Lygodium microphyllum
AAAAGCTTAAAAGAGCTGTGCAAGGAAGATATCTACCACCTGCCTACCGCACATAGAAGATGAACGAGTTCTATGAACTGAAGCAGCTTGGTCTGAGATCTGGATCGAATCCATGGAGGATTATTTCAAAGTAGCCAGTACTGCACCCGCTAACCAAGTGATGCTCTCCAAATTGAAGCTTACCGGCGAAGCAAGACTTTGGTGGAAGCAATGGTGTAAAGACCAAGGAATCTCGAAAGGGTCAATTACTTGGGAAAAGCTTAAAAGAGCTATGCGAGGAAGATATCTACCACCTGCCTACCGCACATAGAAGATGGAGTTCTATAAATTGAAGCAGCTTGGTCTATCTCTTGATGCTTACTATTCAAAGTTGACCTCTCTTTTGAAGTATGTGCCACCAATGGATATGACACAACATGTATCAAAGTTTTGTGTTGGATTAAACCCACTCGTAAATACCCACCTTGAATCAATTCACCCGACAGATCTTCAGGACGTGCTCATTCAAGCTGCACCCATAATACAGGAGGTGTAGACTAGGCCAAGAAATAACAAGAGTTGGTCATACGAGGGTCAGAACAAGGGAGGCCAAGAGAACGCAGGGACAAAATCAGGAACAAAGGAAGAAAGCTAGGACCAACACTGTCAATAATTTCGTTCCTATCCAAGGTAATGGCGGCAATATCCATTGCTTCCATTGCAATAAGCCCGGTCATTTTAAAAGGCAATGTCCCAAGCTTGGTGGAGGACAATATCAAGGACCATTCTAGGGAACTCTCAATGGCCAAGGAACCACCGTCAGGGCTAGAGAAAGAACCGCCAATGTTGCCAACAAGGAGATGTGCGAGATGAAGAGGACCCGACCATGGAAGCAAACTTTGAGAGGGCAACAGTCCATGTTGCTCTTCACAAGAGAGGGCTGAATTGCCAATTCTTGATGATTCAAACTCCATCGGATTATCAAGGTAAAAGCTTCAAAACCTTGATTGATTGTGGCAGTACACATGTCTTTATTTCACCAGTTTATGCAAAAAGATTAGGAATAGCCACAAAAGATGCACCTACCTTGCTTGTGGAATTAGCAAAGGATCGTGAGGTCACTTGTACCAGGCAAACTACTAAGGTGGAATTCCTACTAGGTGGAAAGTCGACTTCGGTCAGATTTAGGGCTATGAACCTAGGTATCCATGAGTGTCTTCTCGAAATGGATTGGCTTAAACCTAATGATGCCCACATTCACTATGGAAAGGGCCAAGTTTCCTTTCAAAATTTTTAAGGGGGATTGGCCACAACTCAACGTGAGGTTGGGAAGCCAAAAATTCAACTGGCCAAAGCATCTCGGATAATAAAAGGAGTTAGAAAGGGGCTACTTGTCTATTTGATTAAGCTTAATAAGCTAGATCAGAATCAGGAGTCTAGTGAAGAACCTTCATAGCTAAAGGAGTACGTAGACATATTTCCTGAAGAGTCGAAAAAACTTCCTCCTCAAAGGGAAGTTGATCATAAAATCAAGCTACTGCCAGGAGCTGCACCAATTGCAAAGAGACCATATAGAATGTCCATTCTAGAAGCGATTGAGTTGAAGAAGCAACCCAAGCAACTGTTAGACCAAGGCTATATCCATCCTAGCAGTTCGCCATGGGGAGCTCCAGTGCTATTCTAGAAGAAAAAAGATGAAACGCTTTGGTTATGTATTGACTACAAAGAGTTGAATCAATCAACCATTAAGAACAAATACCCTATTCCAAGAATAGATAAACTGCTTGACCGTCTTTAAGGTGCAAAGATCTTCTCTAAGATTGATCTCAGGTCTGGATATTATCAAATAAGGATCAAGGAAGAAGATATCCCAAAGATGGCATTCAGTACAAGGTATGGGCACTTTGAGTTCCTGGTCATGTCATTCGAGATGACAAATGCTCCTGCTACCTTCAACAGGCTACTGCAGGATATCTTCAGGCCATATCTTGATGACTTCGTACTCGTCTTCTTTGACAATACCCTAGTCTACTCCAAACAGGAAGAAGATCATGAACCCTAGCTTTGCATTGTCCTTGAGACAATGAGGGTACACAAGCTTTATGCCAAGAAGAAGAAGTGTGCATTTTTCAAGTGACAGATTGAATATCTGGGATTCATCGTATCAACAAAAGAAATTTCAGTGGATCCGGCCAAGGTTAGAGACGTTCTGGAGTGGCCAACACCAACAACTGTCAAAGAAATATGTAGTTTTCTTGGATTGACAGCATGGTACAGGGACTTTATCAAAAACTATGCTTTGATTGCAGTGCCACTGACCGATCTACTGAAGAAGCAAACATCAATTGTATGGTCAACTGCTAAACAATCCAGCTTTGATAAACTAAAGCTTGGTATCAGCACCTATTCTGAAACTTCCGAACCTTAGTAAGGAGTTTGAAGTAATAACTGATGCTAGCACACTTGCCTTAGGATATGTGCTTATGCAATAAGGTCATCTTGTAGCATACACTTCAAGAAATCTGAAGAGCCATGAGACGAATTATGCTACCCACAATCTGGAGCTGTTAGCTATCATCCATGCTCTCAAGCTTTGGAGACACTACTTGCTGGGTAATAAGTTTACCTTAGTGAGACAGATCATAAAATTCTTATATGGATTTTTACCCAGAATGAGCTCAACATGAGGCAATGTTGATGGATTGAAGTGCTAGAGGAATATGATTTTGAAATCAAATACCGGCTTGGAAAGGAGAATGTAGTTGCCGATGCACTCAGTCGCAAGGTATTTATGAATTCTCTAATTTTACAAGATCCATCAATAGCTAGATCTCAGCCACAAAGGTATCCATGCCAAACAACCCAATTCTTGAGCTAGCTAGAGAAGAGGCATGCCATGATCCAACCTATCATAAATTTCTAAGGGAGATCGCTATCAAGGATCAAGACCCAAAGCTACAGGAAAAGTATCAAGAATTCTCTATCAATAATGGACTTGTCTACTATAGAACGAGATTATGTATACCGGCAAGCCAGCCACTCAAGCAGAAGATACTTTGCAAAGCTCATGGCTCCCCTTTTTCAGGACATCCTGGCTATGCCAAGACCCTCAATGCAATCAGAAAGAGCTATTATTAGGAAAGGCTCAAAGGTGACGTTCTCAAATATGTCATTGAATGTTTGTCTTGTCAACGCATTAAGGCCAAACATGTCAAAATGCCGCGAAAGTTGCAACCACTTGAATTTCCAAATGAAATGGGAATTCATTAGTATGGATTTTGTTGTTGGTCTGCCCCAAGTTCAAGGAGGATACAACTCCATTATGGTTTTGGTTGATATGCTCACCAAGGTTGCACATCTTATTCCTATTAAGACAAACTATAAAGCCTCAGACATCGCAAGGTTATTTATCAAGGAGATATTCAAACTGCATGGGTTACCTAGAAGAATCATTAGTGATCGTGACTCTCTCTTCACATCACACTTCTAGAGGGCTATCTTTGAAGCCATTGGGACTCAACTCTATTTCAGTATAGCTTACCATCCCCAAACCGATGGTTGAATGGAGTGAGTCAACCAAGTTATTGAGGATATGCTAAGGGCACATTGCTACTGTGAACCCAAAAAGTGGATTCAATATTTGCCACTGGTTGAGTTTGCCTGAAATGCTTCCTACCAACAAAGCATTCAGATGACCCCTTTTCAAGCATTGTATGGACACGCCTGTCGTAGTTCTTTAAACTTCTCAGATCCAACCTTGAGGATTCAAGCCTCAAAGCAGATGTTGGAAGATATGGATGACCAAATCAGGTCAATAAGACAGGACATTCAAGCCGCCAAGGACATGTCAAGATTGTGGGAGAGAAGAAAAGAGTCTCACTTGTAGCTTTCTTGCTTGCACAACGGGAGAATACACACAAGGGTGGAGGCTGAAAACAATTTTCCTCTTCTTAGTTGTGTAAGCCAAAAGAACTCACATACAAAGAAATATAAGAACCCTATATATGGGTCTCAAACCAAACTCAACTAACTAAGGTGGCATACTAACTGAGCCACAAACTAGAGTAGATAAGGATAGCTATCATCTAGCTATTATTCATGGGTGGTGTACCAACCGCATCTCAACTAACAAGTCGGTGACATAAATGCACAACGGTCACCCTGGCGTATCACGAGTGGAGCTCGATATCTCAACACTCCCCCTCGAGCTCAATCCCAATTTCTGCACACCAAGCAGGTCTCTGAACTTGCGCAGCTTCTCTGCGCCCATTGCCTTCGTGAATATGTCAGCTACCTGATTCTCTGTGCTGACATAAACTAGATCAATAAGACCTAGTAAAACCCTCTCCCGCACATAGTGATAATGCAGCTCAATGTGCTTTGTTCTAGCATGATAGACTGGGTTATTTGCCAAGTGTATACTACTCATGTTGTCACAATAAATGACAACTCACCCATCTGTAGGCTGATGCATATCATAAAGTAGCTTATGCAACCAAGCTACCTCACATGCAGCCATTATTGCACCCCTGTACTCAGCCTATGTGCTAGACAAGGCAACTGTAGGCTGTTTCTTGCTGCTCCAAGTGACTGCAGCACTCCCAAAAGATAACACATATCCACTGGTAGATCCTCTATGAAAAATGCTACTAGCCCAATTAGCATTAATGTATCCATGCAACTGTATCTAAACCCCAGTCTCATAAAATAGTCCATACTGCAATGTGGACTTCACATATCTGAGTATGCGTCTAGCCGCATCCAAATGTGGTTTCCTTGGAGCTTGCATAAACTGACTTACCAGTCCAACAGCATAGCTCAAATCTAGCCTGGTAATAGTTATATAAATCAAACTTCCTACTATGCGTCTGTACATAGTAGGGTCTTCGAGAAGCTCACCTACATCTGCGCTCAACTTCACATTCTGCTCCAAAGGAATTGAAATAGGCTTATAGCCTGTCATCCCATATTTGGACAACATGTCCATACTGCCTTTGCAAGAGCCATATTCCACATGGTGATGCCCAAGAAATAACGTAGCTCTCCCAAATCCTTCATCTCAAACTTTTGCTTCAATAGCATTTTCACATGAAGGATATCTTCATCACTATCACCTGTGATAATCAAATCATCAACATAAATGACAAGCAACATAATACCTTTATTTTTCTCACATAAAGTGAGAAATATGCCTTGGAAATCTGAAATCCAATAGTGACAAGATACTGTCCTATCTTGTCAGACCATGCTCTAGGTGCTTGCTTCAAGCCATACAAGGCTTTCTTCAACCTGCAAACAAACTCAGGATGAATAGCATGCACATAACCTAGTGGCTGCTCCGTATAGACCTCTTCTTGCAAATCATCATGCAAGAAGGAATTCTTTACATCCATTTGATGTAAAGACCATCCCTTTGATGCAGCCATAGCAATGACTGCTCTTACGGTTGCCATCCTAGCAACTGGACTGAAGGTTTCATCATAATCTATGCCATATGTCTAAGCATAGCCTTTTGCAACCAGCCTAGCTTTGTACCTACTAATAGAACCATCTGCATTGTGCTTAATCTTATAAACCCACTTACATCCAATAGCTTTCTTTCCCTTTGGCAATGATACTAGATCCCAAGTCTTATTGGCCTCTAATGCAGCCATCTCCTCATCCATTGCTGCATCCCAATGAGCATGACCAACAGCCTCCTCAAAATATGTAGGCTCAACATCCTCAACTAGTTTCACCATATAAGCATAATGGTGAGCTGCATAACCTTCAAAACCAAATCTTTTAACAGGATATCTCACCCTGCTAGACCTGCGTACCACTGGATCACTCAATGGAGTCTTTGCATTAACGTGTGCTCTCTGCACACCTGGAATCCTCACTGAAGGAATGCCAAGCTCATCATCCAAGCTCTCTGAGCCATTGGAGTCTCCATCAAGAACTGCATCAATGCCTTGTGACACTTTACTCTTTCCTTTGTCTTTATGTGTAGTGCTACTAGATGCACCTGAAGATGTAGAGCTACTCCTTAGTATCCTAGACCAAGGACTACCAGATGATGTCTCTGGTCCACTAAGAGTTCGTGATTCTTGCTTTTTAGTCTGCACATGAGTGTCATGATCATCATCATCATCCAATGCATCACCACTAGATGCATATCAACTCCTCATTTCATCAAAGATGACATCCCTGCTCACTCTGAACTTACATGTGACAGGGTTGTAACAGCGACACGCTTTCTACTCTAAAGAGTATCCAATAAAGACACACTTTTCAGCCTTTGGATCCAGTTTCTTCCACAACTCATCTGGCACATGAACATACGCAATGTAGCCAAATACTTTTAAGTGTGAAACATCAGGCTTCTTACCTGTAAAACATTCTTCGGGGGTCATACCATGAACTGCAGCTGTGGGAGTTCTGTTCATAATATAAACAACAGTATGAATAGCCTTAGACCAAAAATGCTTAGGCATATTCTTTTCAGCCATCAAGGCGCGTGCAACTTCTGCAATATGCATGTTTTTCCTTTCTACAACCCCATTTTGCTGTGGGGTATACGTGCATTTGAACTGTCTCTTTATCTCATGAGACCTAAAAAAATCACTGAACTCATTTGAGAGGTACTCTCCCCCTCCATCTGACCTCAAGCACTTTACTTTCAAGCTTGTTTCTCTTTCAATTGCAGCCGTGAAAGTTCTAAAGTGCTCAAAAGCTTCACTCTTTTCCTTCATAAAATATACCCATAGCGTTCTGGAACAATCATCAATGAATGTGACAAAGTATGAACTACCTCCAAGAGATACATTTTGTGTAGGCCCCCAAATGTATGTATGCACAACATCAAAGATATTTCTGCTTACATCTCTGTCATGTGAAAAGGGTTGTCTTTCCTGCTTACCAAACTGACATGCTTCGCATACCTTATGAAATTCTACAACTTTAAATATAAGCAAACCTGTAACCAACCCTTTGGACTGCATTAATTTCAGCCTTTGTACATTTGCATGTCCAATGCGTTTGTGTCAAATTTCAATGTCTGCAACAACACCTTTTCCTTTGGCATACATAGCAGCATTCATAGTAGGAATTCCACCAACATCCAGAGTAAACATACGTCCAACTCTACTTCCCTTTGCTACCAACCTGCACTTGTCATTGAAATCTTCTACAAAGCAGCCCTTTGCATTGAATCTAACTTGCAGCCCTTGCTCTACCATTTGACCGACTGACACCAAGTTCTTTGTAGTAGATGGCACATGTAATACATCTGAACGACTCTTTGTCTTACCATCATGCAAGGATAAGGGAACTTTTCCAATGTGTGAAATTGGGTGGTATGAGTCATCACCCGTCTGCACATAACCTGCATTCTACAAATTCTGCATCTCTCCAAACCATTCTGCATTGGCTAGTCATATGATTGGATGCACCTGAATCAACATACCAAAAATCTTCATGTGTTCCCTTTCCTGTAACAGCATTCAGCATATGCTGCATAACAAACAAACGTTCATTTTTGTCTTCATTCTGTCCTAAAGACGATGCATAGTTTCCTTGCTGCAACTTACCACTGCGAATATCATCTTTCTTAGCATAACATTGGGCTGCAATATGACCTGTTTTGCCACAGTAGTGACACACAATACCACAATTGTTAGAGCCTCTATTTTGCCATCCACCTCTTCCTCTAAAGCTGCCCCTGCCTCTAAAGTTACCAGGACCTCCTGAAACCTGCATATCGCCAAATTGCTGATTCAATTTGTTTTGCTGATTGTCACTACCACGTCCTATACCACGGCCTCTTGAAGAGAACCTGCCACGTCCCCTTCCTGAACTAGAGTAGAAAGCTTGGACCTGTTCACCACTTCTTTCAGATGTCTCACTCTGCATGTTGATCTCTTCAGTGATCATAAGGGAGACCAACTCATCGAAATCTGGAAATGGCTTTTTGACATATATGGAAGTTACAAAAGACTTCCAAGCCTTTTTATTGTTAAGTCCACCCAAGGTAGACGACACCAAATCATCATCATTGGGCATTGCATCAATCACTGCCAATGCATCCGTAATGCTTATTACCTTCAGTTCATACTCATTGATAGACATCTTCCCTTTCTTCAATGTATTCAACTCTTGCTTGAGTTGAATCTTTCGTGCCTTTGTATTTACATAAAACATACTTTCAAGTATGGTCCAAGCTGCATATGAATTCTTTGCATTTCTAATGTGTCCGAGCATATTATTGTCAATTACTGCAGACAACCAATACATGACCTTCTTATCTTTTGCATTCCATTCTTTCCGTGCCTTTGTCTCTTCTACCGTTGGAGGATCACTCATTTTCGGCTCCTTTTCTTCACCTGAAACAAACTGTTAGAGGCCTTTTCCAATAAGGAAGTTCGTGACACAGAAATTCCATGAAGGGTGGTTGTTCTTGTCGAGCTTCTCAATGATGGGGCTTCCACTATTCTCTACCATTATCACAAAATTAATACCAACAGCAAGCAAATCTTCTGTAACCCTTGACGTGTAGTGCACAGCAATACACCAGACAGCCTTTTTCACTGTCTGCTCAACAATACATGCAATTTGTAACCTGTTTGCAGATAAACCTTGTGTTTACTCACTGGTAAACACATTTGAACTTACAGATCTGAAATCTGTAATCTGCGCACCCACTTTCGGTCAATACAGTGGAAGTCACAGCGTACCCTGAAACTGTTGTCCGTAACCTTGCGGCTCTAAAATGGGCCCTGAAATGGCCTCAAATGCCCAAAATAACTGCGGATAAGCCCTAAAGGGCTTGTCTGCAGAATATACAACGCTCTTTGCACACACCACATCTCACTGCAATCTGAAATTTTTGCTCTGCCCTGCTTCCGGTGCCTCCACAGGCACTATCCAAGAGAAAGAGTAGAAGGATGGGAGAGCTTCTTACCCGTGGCTTGCTTGCTCGAACCTTGCTTCTTCTCCTTTACTTCAACCTTCGAAATTAGCCTCTCTCAGTGGTGCGGCTCTGATACCATGTCAAGAATTGTGTGGTGGGGGGAGTTGCTCAAGATGATGCGCCGAAGACACAGAATGCACAAGGAGAAGCTCACTCAAGAGACAAGAAGAGAGATGGAGGCCAAAACGTTTTCTTGCTGATTTCTTCTTCTTCTTCCACACTCTTTACAATGTACACAAAGTATAGATAAGATGCAACATAAAGGAAAATGGCCTACTAAGTCAAACAATGCATAACCGACTACACTAGTCGACTAGCGCTATAACTATGCCAGTTGTTGTAAATAGGTGTAACAACCTGAATATAATAAGTAATGAGTCAGTGGCCATGTGAGAGTCATAATGACCACTGATGTGCTAAGTGTAGACGTGTGAATCCATCTAACCTGGTGGTCCATCATCAATGTCCACATGTGTTGAGCTTGTCATCTCAACACTCCCCCTCAAGCTCAACTGTATCTCTGCAACTCCAAGTAAGCTTCAAAACTTTTGAAGCTTCTCTGTACCCAATGCCTTCGTGAAGATATGAGCTATCTGATCCTATGTGCTGACATACACCAAGTCAATCTCACCTGCTAGTACATTCTCTCTCACAAAGTGGTAGTGTACCTCAATATGTTTTGTCCTGGCATGGAACACAGGGTTCCTAGCCAATTGTATACTGCTCATGTTGTCACAATAAATGACAACTGGACCTTCCACCTGCACATCCAAATCAGCCAATAACTTTTGTAGACATACTACCTCGCATGCTGCAACAACAGCACCTCTATACTCAGCCTTTGTACTTGACAAAGCAACTGTAGATTACTTTTTGCTGCTCCAAGCAACTGCTGCACTACCAAGAGAGAACATGTATCCACTGGTAGATCCTCTATCAGACATACTACCAGCCCAATCTGCATCTGTGTATCCAAACACTTGTACATCTGTACCTGCCTCATAGAAAAGTCCATGATGTAATGTGGACTTCACATATCTCAATATGTGTCTAACTGCATCCAAGTGTGGCTTTCTAGGTACTTGTATAAAGTGAATCACAAGACCAACAATGTAGCTTAAGTCTGGCCTTGTAATGGTCATGTAGATCAAACTCCCCACTATCCTCCTGAACATAGTAGGGTCTTCTATCTCATCCCCAACATCAGCACTCAACTTTACATTCTGCTCCAACGGAACTGAAAGTGGTTTGCATGCTGTCATACCATACTTGGACAACATATCCAAGACATATTGTCTTTGGGACAGCCATATATCATCATCACATCTGATCACCTCAATGCCAAGGAAGTACCTTAGCTCACCTAAATCCTTCATCTCAAACTTCATCTTCAAACAGCCCTTGACTTCAACAATCCCACTATCACTATCACCTGTAATAATCAAGTCATCCATAGATGACTATGATGACCAAACCTGCATCTCACTTTCTCACATAAAGTGAGTGATCAGCATCAAAAACATAAAAGCCAATATTGAGAAGATACTCTCTGATCTTGTCAGACCATGCTCTAGGTGCTTGCTTGAGCCCATAGAGCGCCTTCTTCAACCTGCACACATACGTGGGATGCTCTAAATATTCATAACCTGTTGGCTGATCCATATACACTTCTTCCTGCAAATCACCATGCAAGAAGGCATTCTTTACATCCATTTCCTGCAACCTCCAACCTTTGGCTACTACCAAAGCAATCACACATCTGACAGTTGTCATCCTAGCAACTGGACTGAAGGTTTCATCATAATCTATGCCATATGTATGAGCATAGCCTTTTGCAACTAGCCTAGCTTTGTACTTGCTAATAGAACCATTTGCATTGTGCTTAATCTTATAAACCCACTTACATCCAATAGCTTTCTTTCCCTTTGGCAATGATACTAGATCCCAAGTCTTATTGGCCTCTAATGCAGCCATCTCCTCATCCATTGCTGCATCTCAATGAGCATGACCAACAGCCTCCTCAAAACATGTAGGCTCAACATCCTCAACTAGTTTCACCATATAAGCATAATGGTGAGCTACATAACCTTCAAAACCAAATCTTTTAACAGGATATCTCACCCTACTAGACCTGCGTACCACTGGATCACTCAATGGAGTCTTTGCATTAACGTGTGCTCTCTGCACACCTGGAATCCTCACTGAAGGAATGCCAAGCTCATCATCCAAGCTCTCTGAGCCACTCGAGTCTCCATCAAGAACTGCATCAATGCCTTGTGACACTTTACTCTTTCCTTTGTCTTTATGTGTAGTGCTACTAGATGCACCTGAAGATGTAGAGCTACTCCTTAGTCTCCCAGACCAAGGACTACCAGATGATGTCTCTGGTCCACTAAGAGTTCGTGATTCTTGCTTTTTAGCCTGCACATGAGTGTCATGATCATTATCATCATCAAATGCATCACCACTAGATGCATACCAACTCCTCATTTCATCAAAGATGACATCCCTGCTCACTCTGGACTTACATGTGACAGGGTTGTAACATCGATACCCTTTCTTCTCTAAAGAGTATCCAATAAAGACACACTTTTCAGCCTTTGGATCCAGTTTCTTCCGCAACTCATCTGGCACATGAGCATATGCAATGCGGCCAAACACTATTAAGTGTGAAACATCAGGCTTCTTACGTGTAAAACATTCTTCAGGGGTCATACCATGAACTGCAGCTGTGGGAGTTCTGTTCATAATATAAACAGCAGTATGAACAACCTCACACCAAAAATGCTTAGGCATATTCTTTTCAACCATCAAGGCACGTGCAACTTCTACAATATGCTTGTTTTTCCTTTCTGCAACCCCATTTTGCTGTGGGGTATACCTGCATGTGAACTATCTATTTATCCCATGAGACCTCAGAAAATCACTGAACTCATTTGAGAGGTACTCTCCCCCTCCATCTGACCTCAAGCACTTTACTTTCAAGCCTGTTTCTCTTTCAATTGCAGCCGTGAAAGTTCTAAAGTGCTCAAAAGCTTCACTCTTTTCCTTCATAAAATATACCCACAGCTTTCTAGAACAATCATCAATGAATGTGACAAAGTATGAACTACCTCCAAGAGATACATTTTGTGTAGGCCCCCAAATGTCTATATGCACAACATCAAAGATATTTCTGCTTACATCTCTGTCATGTGAAAGGGTTATCTTTCCTGCTTACCAAACTGACATGCTTCGCATACCTTATGAAATTGTGCAACTTTAAATATAGGCAAACCTGTAACCAACCCTTTGGACTGCATTAATTTCAGCCTTTGTACATTTGCATGTCCAATGCGTTTGTGTCAAATTTCAATGTCTGCAACAACAACTTTTCCTTTGGCATACATAGCAGCATTCATAGTAGGAATTCCAACATCTAGAGTAAACATACGTCCAACTCTACTTCCCTTTGCTACCAACCTGCACTTGTCATTGAAATCTTCTACAAAGCAGCCCTTTGCATTGAATCTGACTTGCAGCCCTTGCTCTACCATTTGACCGATTGACACCAAGTTCTTTGTAGTAGATGGCACATGTAATACATCTGAACGACTCTTTGTCTTACCATTATGCAAGGACAAGGGAACTTTTCCAATGTGTGAAATTGGGTGGTATGAGTCATCACCCGTCTACACATAACCTGCATTCTACAAATCTTGCATCTCTCCAAACCATTCTGCATTGGCTGGTCATATGATTGGATGCACCTGAATCAACATACCAAAAATCTTCATGTGTTCCCTTTCCTGTAACAGCATTCAGCATATGCTGCATAACAAACAAATTACGTTCATTTTTGTCTTCATTCTCTCCTGAAGACGATGCATAGTTTCCTTGCTGCAACTTACCACTGCGAATATCATCTTTCTTAGCATAACATTGGGCTGCAATATGACCTGTTTTGCCACAGTAGTGACACACAATACCACAATTGTTAGAGCCTCTATTTTGCCATCCACCTCTTCCTCTAAAGCTCCCCCTGCCTCTAAAGTTACCAGGACCTCCTAAAACCTGCATATCGCCAAATTGCTGATTCAATTTGTTTTGCTGATTGTCACTACCACGTCCTGTACCACGGCCTCTTGAAGAGAACCTGCCACGTCCCCTTCCTGAACTAGAGTAGAAAGCTTGGACCTTTTCACCACTTCTTTCAGATGTCTCACTCTGCATGTTGATCTCTTCAGTGATCATAAGGGAGACCAACTCATCGAAATCTGGAAATGGCTTTCTGACATATACGGAAGTTACAAAAGACTTCCAAGCCTTTTCATTGTTAAATCCACCCAAGGTAGACGACACCAAATCATCATCATCGGGCATTGCATCAATCGCTGCCAATGCATCTGCAATGCTTCTTACCTTCAGTGCATACTCATTGATAGACATCTTTCCTTTCTTCAATGTATTCAACTCTTGCTTGAGTTGAATCTTTCGTGCCTTTGTATTTACAGAAAACATACTTTCAAGTATGGTCCAAGCTGCATATGAATTCTCTGCAATTCTAATGTGTCCCAGCATATTATTGTCAATTACTGCAGACAACCAATACATGACCTTTTTATCTTTTGCATTCCATTCTTTCCGTGCCTTCGTCTCTTCTACCGTTGGAGGATCACTCATTTCCGGCTCTTTTTCTTCACCTGAAACAAACTCGTAGAGGCCTTTTCCAATAAGGAAGTTCGTGAAACGGAACTTGCATGAAGGGTAGTTGTTCTTGTCGAGCTTCTCAATGATGGGGCTTCCACTATTCTCTGCCATTATCACAAAATTAATACCAACAGCAAGCAAATCTTCTATAACCCTTGACGTGTAGTGCACAGCAATACACCAGACAGCCTTTTTCACTGTCTGGTCAACAATACATGCAATCTGTAACCTGTTTGCAGATAAACCTTGTGTTTACTCACTGGTAAACACATTTGAACTTACAGATTTGAAATCTGTAATCTGCGCACCAACTTTCGGTCAATACAGTCGAAGTCACAACGTACCCTGAAACTGCTGTCCGTAACCTTGCGGCTCTAAAACGGGCCTTGAAACAGCCTCAAATGCCCAAAATAACTGTGGATAAGGCCTAAAGGGCTTTTCTGCAGAATATACAACGCTCTTTGCACACACCAAATCTCACTGCAATCTGAAATTTTTGCTCTGCCCTGCTTCTGATGCCTCCACAGGCACTATCCAAGAGAAAGAGTAGAAGGATGGGGGAGCTTCTTACCCGTGGCTTGCTTGCTCGAACCTTGCTTCTTATCCTTTGCTTCAACCTTCGAAATCAGCCTCTCTCAGTGGTGCGGCTCTGATACCATGTCAAGAATTGTGTGGTGGGGGGAGTTGCTCAAGATGATGCGCCGAACACAGAGAATGCACAAGGAGAAGCTCACTCAAGAGACAAGAAGAGAGATGGAGGCCAAAACGTTTTCTTGCTGATTTCTTATTCTTCTTCCACACTCTTTACAATGTACACAAAGTATAGATAAGATGCAACATAAAGGAAAATGGCCTACTAAGTCAAACAATGCATAACCGACTACACTAGTCGACTAGCGCTTTAACTATGCCAGTTGTTGTAAATAGGTGTAACAACCTGAATATAATAAGTAATGAGTCAATGGCCATGTGAGAGTCATAATGACCATCGACGTGCTAAGTGTAGACGTGTAAACCCATCTAACTTGGCGGTCCATCATCAATGTCCACATGTGTTGAGCTTGTCATCTCAACATGGTTTATCGAGGAGCTTGACATGAGCGCATTCCCAAATGCTATACAGTAGATGGTGAGCAGTTACGATGCATGCTTGGTACGAGCACCATGGCAGAACGGCAGATGCAATCATTGCTGACCTAGAGGAGGAGAGAAGGCTAGCCCGCAAGGCATAGCCGAGTATAATAGGGATCAACAAGCCAGGAGCCTATGGCAAAGCATGGAGCTGCATGAGATACAGCGAGTGCTAAACTTGGCTGGCCGGAAGCGTACGGACCAGGAAAGAGCACTTGAGGGAGACCTAATGCTGAGTGAGCTCCTCATGAAACGGCTGCTTGATAACACCGCAGTAGAGCAGAGTGCCACTGCACTAGCAACGTCGCTGCTTGCAGGGTTAGGAGCAAACCAGGGCTCAAAGAGTCAGGCCAAAATACCTATTGTCGCCAAGCAACTCGACAAGTACCAGCCACAAGATGATCCGTACAGCTTTGTCGAGTAGTTTGAGCAAGTCTGCGAGGCCAATGTCCTCAACGACCAGACTCAACGTTCGCAAGCATTCGGACGTTGCTTGAGCGATAAAGGTAGGACATGGTATACAAGCCTGGATGCCATAGAACGGGCCAACTTCAATAACCTCAAGGATCTTTTTTTCAAGAGGTTTGCCAAGCCCGGATACTCTGACAACCTGCTAGTACGCCTAATGAACATCAAGAAGAAGGAGAAGGAAGGCATCCACGACTATGTGACCCATGTGAGGAGCCTTTTTAAAAGAATTCCTTTAGGCAAGCGATCGACTGACAGGGCAATATCGATTGTATTCATCAGCGGAATTCAAGATGAGGAGTTGTATAAGGCACTGGCAGGCAACTCAAGCTTGCAGCAAGACGTGGTGGCTAGGGTTTTTGAGGAAGCCATCAGAGTCGATGACCAGCTGAAAGAGCGGAGCTCCAGGAGCTGAAACCTAGAAGAAACCAACTCCCGGAGCTTAGAGAGAACGCCAGCCTCTAGTGAGCAGTCGAACCCATCGCCCCAGGATAAGGGGAAGGCCACCAAGACAGACCAAGGCCTGGCAGAGGTCAGGATGGAATTAACCAAGATACAGGACATGCTGAGACGACCCACGTGGCCACACATCCAGTGCGTGTACTGTGGAGGAAACCACTTGTCGGGCAACTGAATGTCAAGACCCTAGGTCAAGACCTTGCGCCAACTGCGGGAGGTTCGGCCATGATGCCGCACAGTGCAGGCTGCCAAGAAGGTTTCCATACTCGCAACCCTACGGCCAGCCTTATCTAGCTAACATGCCACAACCATTCTTTGGAAGGGGAGCCCCATTGGCTCTACTCGCGCCTAACGATATGAAACCCGCCGTCTCTAGAATGGACATAAATCCCACTGGCATTCCTAGACCATCTGGTCCTTATGTGACCCACCCACCGAGCGACGCTCTAGTTCATTATGTGGAGGAGCCAAACGATGAAGAGACCTACATTTACCCTTACGTCTCGCATGGCGACGAGGGTAATGCAGTCCTCATGGACTATCGACCCGTGTTGGTGATGGCGTTGGGAAGAGGACGGCGGGGTAGAGGCCTAGGAGAGCAGCCACACAGGATCCAGTCAATTGTTGGACTTGCGGACACCCCGATCATGTCTCATCACGTTGCCCTAAAAGAGAAGCAAAACAGGGACAAGGCGGATCAAAGATGTGCAGAGTGCAGAATCACCCATCTTTTTGTTGATTGTCCAAAGCGGAAGCCATCCTCTAGCGCAGCTAATTTGCCATCCGTCCCATTAGGGTTTTTTGGTGTCGAAAACCCCGACGGGGAGGCCACACCTATTCCCTTGCGAGTGATGACCCAAGCCCAAACCAAGCAGGCCGGTATCTCTCTGCCAGGACCTAACAACCTGGACGCGACCTCAATAGGGAAGAAAAGATGTAGGCGGAAGAAGAAGAGGTTGGACGCTAAGGTCGCATTTAAGATCGAGAGTTCTACGACTTTAACTGCTGGGAAGAAAGTCTCAGACATAGAGGTAGAGACTTCAGCCCCTAAGATAGCCGAAAAGGGAAGCGGCAGGATAGGGGAATACCTGCACCCCAAGCGACAATTAGAGGCCATAGAAAAGGTGAAGGAATGGGTGAGGGAGGCTCAACAGCACCTCAAAGATGCAGAACCCGTCATGGAGGATGAGATCGATGATCTCTCCAGCATAAGCACGCCAAGGTCACCACCTCCACCTAGGTCGGCCGAGGCTACTGTGCCACAAAAAATGCCACTAAGACTAGGCCCGGATGCAACAGAGCCGCAGATTAGCCATGGCCGTTGGCCCGGACAGCCTAGCTTAAAGGAGGAACAAGCACTTAGCAATCTCCTGACCACACTAGTGACCACCCCCGTAACATTTGGCCTAGGAGATCTACTTAAGCAGCACCCTGCCCTATGGCAGGACCTTAAGCAGTGGGTTGAGGGCCCGCAAGAGCAGGTCACAGTAGACCCACAAGACCAGGATGCAGAAACACAATCGCCCAGCCTCACGCTGCACTCTGTACCTAAATCCTTGCATGTCAACGCCTTTTGGGAAGGCTCTGAGATGCATGCAGTCCTACCAGTCCTAGCCCTGGGTGACTCAACAAGGAAGAAAATCGTAGACACGGGAGCTAGGGTTAGTGTACTTAGCCACGCGGTGCTGCAAACTTGGGGAAACCCACCTGTTGAAGCTGCTAGGTTTAACATTATGCTAGCAAATGGTATGAGAGTAAAACCATTCGGGGTCCTGAAAAATTGGCCAGTGAAGATCGCAGGAGTCCAGTTCTCCATTGACTTTATAGTCATGAAGGGAGTGGACTACGATGTCCTATTAGGCCGACCATGGATGCGCAATGCTAGAGTCATCGAAGATTGGGGTAATGACTTGATCTTCCTTGGCAATAGAACTAATGTCATACGAATAGAAATGGACACTTGGAAAACCTCACCAGTCGACCTGGACGCCATCTCAGCTATGCTCAACGGGAATACTCAGGTCAGGAAGCCCTATGAGTCCTTGACCAAGTGTATCCCCTACCCAGAGGATGAGCGGGATTGGATGCACGTCCTTGCTACAATTGATCTACCGTTCTCCAACCAGGAGGCATACGAGCAAGTTGTCAAAACGGTCGGCAAGGCAAACGGAACACTGCCTACACCACTCTATATGATGGCAGCAAGCCCCCACGAAGGGCTTGAGCCTGTTACCTTCCAAGTGCCTTCCAACAAAAGGGAACTCCAAGGAATACTGGAGTACTTAACAGACCCGCTAATAGGCAATGCAGCCGCCAACGTCAAGCCGCTCCAGGACCTCTTGGAGGAGTCCGAGTGGAAGTGGACCAGGGTGCACGAGCTAAACCTCATGTATAAGTGGGCCTTGGTCCCTGACCAACGAGATGACTCAAAGCAAGCCTTGGGAGACGATGAGAAGTTGAGCGATAAAGATTCCTCTGACGAATACGAAGATTGCCAATCCTTCGGTGATGAAAGTGAGGGTGAAGTGGATACCATAGAGTACGACACTGAAGGACGAGGAATTTAGCAGATACGGATAGACGCCAAGCCGCAGAAGAGACAGGACCTTAGAATGGACCAAGGAGTCTTGTGTACGAAATGTGATCGGGCTTGGTTGGAATGCATAGGAGCCCTAGACCTTGAGCAAGCAGGCCTCGCCCAACCAGGAACGACATCACTGCTTAGAACCGAATCGCCATCTGAACTACGGCCACCAGGGGAGACCACCTCTACTAGTGAGAATGGGGGGTTTAACTCTGAATCGGAAATTACTTTTGATAGTGACCCAAAAATCCCTAGGCCACCCATGACCAGACACACCAAGGGGGACTTACCTGTCCACCTGAGTCGCAAACGATTGCTGCAGGATGAGGCAGAGTGCCCCAAGGATGCATGATCAGAGGAACAGAGAAAGCCGTAAGACCTCCCCAAACGCTTCACTACATTCAAAAAAGGGGATAGGGTAGTGGTTCTGCTAGGTGCCAAGTGCCAAGGGCAAACAAGTGAACCAATTGAAGGGCGAGCCAAGGTCAAGGAGGTAAACCTAGCCTTGGGAGGGGAAGTACCCCGACCGGTGTTCATTGCCGAGGACTTGACTATTGAAGAGGAGTTCAGTCTTGTCGCTCTTTTGCGGGAGTACATAGATGTATTTGCTTGGTCCTTAGATGAGCTACAAGGGGTAGATCCAAGTGTTGTGACTCACAACATACCCATAACGTCGGATGCAACGCCGGTCAAGCAACGGCCATACCCCATGAATCCAAAGCATGCTCATGCTGTCAAGGAGGAATTTGACAAGCTAATGAGAGCTGGATTCATTTACAAAATTGAGCACACAGACCAGGTGTCACCCATAGTGATCGTGATGAAGAAAAACGACAAGATTTGAGTGTGCGTCAATTACAAGAAGGTGAACGCTGCTACAAAGAGAGACAATTACCCCTTACCATACACCGAGCACATGCTAGAGAGGGTGGTAGGTAAGGAAGCCTACAGTTTCCTAGACGGCTTCTCGGGGTAAACCAGGTGCAAGTGCATCCTGCAGACAGGCACAAGACCACCTTTGCCATTGAATGGGGCGTCTTTTCTTATGTAGTCATGCCCTTTGGGTTAACCAATGCCCCTGCCACCTTCCAATGCCTTATGTGCACCATATTCAAGGACATGCTTCGTAAGGAGTTGGAGGTCTTTGTTGACGACCTGTGTGTCCATTCGACCTGGATTGAACATCTAGACAAACTCCGCATAGTCTTTGAATGGTGTCGCTTATATCGCCTCTCCCTGAACCCCTTGAAATGTTAGTTTTGGGTGAAGCACGGATGCATCTTAGGACACATGGTGTCAAAAAACGGCATTGCCACGGACTTCTCGAAGGTCAGGGTTATCATTTACCTTCCACCCCCAAGTAATTACAAGGGAGTTCAATACTTCTTAGGTCACACAGGATACTATCGTCGGTTTGTACTGAACTACGCGTTGATCGCTAGAGGCCATTGTACAAGCTACTAATCGTCTTCGAGTGGACCGTAGCATGCCAACGGGCATACGAACAATTGAAAAAGGCTCTAACGACGGCACCGATTCTGCAAGCCTCGGACTGGACCACTACCTTCCACATACACATTGACGCCTCTAAGTTTGCCATAGGAGCAGTGTTGTGCCAACCGGGTGAGCATAACTTGGACTACCGAGTGAGCTTCGCTAGCAGGAAACTCACTGAGACAGAGATGAATTATTCAACAATGGAAAGGGAGGGACTAGCCATGGTGTTTGCCGTGAAGAAATTCTGGCACTATCTACTAGCCACACCTTTCATTTTCTTCGTGGACCATCAAGCCCTACTCTACTTGGTAAACAAACCTTGCGCTACAGGACGCATAGCTCGTTGGCTCCTCCTGCTCCTAGAGTTTGATTTCTCCGTGGTGGTACGAAAGGGAAAACAACATTACATGGCTGATCACATGTCCCGTATACCCACAGGAGAAGCAGCTGGACAAGGCATCATTGACGAGTTACCTGACGCCCACCTATTCCACCTATCCAGAGAAAGAGACCTATTTAAGGCTGATCTGACGCCACACTGGGCAGATGACATAGTCCAAGTGCTCGAGCACGGACTACCTGAGTGACCTATAGAAAAGGCATGTCTTAGGCATTTGATATTGAAGCTCCAGCCCTACCAGCTGATTGCAGGCCAACTCTATAGGTTGGGGCAAGACGGGTTGCTGCAAAGGTGTGTGTGTGAACATGAGATGCACGATGTGCTCTGAGAGGCGCACAACAGCATTACAGGGGGACACTTTAGCGGAGACACAACAGCACGGAAGGTGTTGCAATCCCAACTATGGTGGCCCATACTTTTCCGCGACGCCAAGCGATTTGTTAAGCATTGTGACTAGTGCCAGCGGGAAAAAGTTCCAATTCGTAAGGATCAAATGGAGTTAACCCCAATTGTTGCTCGCCAACCCTTCAAAAAATGGGGAATTGACTTCATAGGACCAATAAGCCCCACAGCGTAGTACTCGCAAGCCAAGTACATCGTAGTAGCCATGGATTACCTCATGAAATGGGTAGAGGCAAGAGCAACACGAAAAAATGATGCTAGAACGACTACCAAGTTCTTATGGGAACAAGTGATCTCATGCTTCAGTTGCCCCATCGAACTCGTTAGCGACCAAGGCACACACTTCATCAACGAAGTGATAGCACATCTCCTATCCACCTTTCTTATCATCCATCGCAAATCCTCGCCATACTACCCTCAGGATAATGGCCAGACTGAATCGACTAACAAGATTCTTATTAACGTCCTGACTAAGGTGGTCTCAGCCTCCAGAAGCGACTGGGACAACAAGTTGATGGCCGCCTTGTGGGCCTACCGCACAGCTTATAAAATAGTCGTCAGTCAAACCCCCTTTAGGCTGACCTATGGGACTGAAGTAATTCTACCGGTAGAATTCTTCGTCCCTAGCTTGAGGATAGCACTCCAAGAATGATGGGAAGGGAAGGAAGCATGGACGCAATGGCTGACCGAGATGGAATGCCTGACTGAGCTGGAACGCCTGTTAGAGACTCGTCTTCTGGCCACCCACGCGCTCATTTGTGAGAAGGCTCGATGAAAAATGTGGTTTGAAAAGCATGTCAAGCAGTGAGACTTCGAACAAGGAGATCTTGTTCTGCTATACTCAATGAAAGGACACAAACAAAAAATGAAGTTCTAAGGACTAGGCCCTTTTAGAGTACACATGATTGGTAGAACTCAGAATGTTGAGTTGGAAACACTTGACGGTGAAGGAGTGGGCTTTTTTAACGGAAGCCGCGTAAAGAAGTACTATCCTCCTCCCCATCCATTACATGAGCCACCCATGCTAGCAGCCCCGTTGAACATCCGAATGGCAACTGTTACCGATCTTATGGATCAAGACAAAGAAGCAATAGCACCGGCATATCTACGAATCACAGTCACAACCAGCATGGTGTATTCTTTTGACACCTTGATTGATAAAGGGGCCGACTACAACATCTTGACGCATGATCATTGGACACGCATTGGTCAACCAATGCTACGGCTCACTAATGCCAACCTCACCCCGTTTGGGGGTGCTGCCTATTCACTCCTAGGAAAATGCAAGGCACTTGTTTCTATCAAGACTGAAAGTTTACCAGCCTTCTTCCATGTGTTGCCTAACACCAAGGAAGTCGGTAATGTGTCACTATTGGGTCGCACCTTCAAGAAGCTGACACATTGTAATGTGGATTACAACCTAAACCGCATTCATCTTGCCATCGGTAGCACCCGAATAGTAATGACCTTCAACAAGGGCTGTCATGAATCCTCCACCATCACGACGGTGCCGGTAGAAACCCCCAAAACCACGCCCCAGACCTAGTCTAAACATACGAAACTTGTGGCTTTGTGCCACGCACTCGACCCAAAACCCAAATCCACCAAGAACGGCCACAAGGCCAACAAGTCCGGACTTATGCGGGTGCCAAAACGGTAGGAAGCGCATTCAGGTACATCACCCAAACGGGACCCTAACTGCCAGAAACGTTAGCTGTTCCGGTCTAGGAGGAAGTATAGACGCTATTGCCATAGCCAAACGACCATGCTACGATGGATTCGTAAGGATCTCTTGCGGACACAAGGATACTACGAGGGCAACCCCTCAATCTAGGTGCCTAAAAATGGCTAGCTAAAAAGCTCATCTACTAGTCATATCACCCTAGAAAGAAAGGCTTACACACGGGGTAGCCAGCACATAATCAGCACACCATTACCAGCAATGGTTGGTAAGCCTCAACTTGTCTATCGACCAAAGCAACCGCCACAAGCCTTAAACCTACTTACTCTATCGACCAAAGCAACCGCCACAAACCTACTTACCCAGCCCAACCCCCAGGCCCCCAGAGCTCCCTACAGCACCTCAATGTGTTTTTGCGAACAAAGCCCAACCTGTGACACTGATGAGGCAGTCACCACTATCTAGTCCAGTTGCACCAAGCCCATCAACATGTCTTAGACCCTCGTACGTGGTATGACCTTTCCTTTCCTTGGCTAACAACCTTGTCGCGACCTCTAGGGATGACTTAATAACCTGCATCAGGATATTGGATGACACTTTCACCATATTCGCTAGAAGCTATGAGTGGCTAGACCTAGGCCTCCTTGACAGAACCCTTCCTTTGGAGGTTCGTGCCTTACCCTGCACATGGGTGGAATACGAACTCATAACTACTAAATCCCCCAAGATCGCTGAAGAACTCGTAGCAAACAATGAAATCTCAAGGGAGCAAGCGACACTCAGATGCCTAGTTCCTTCATATCGAAAGCCTCCTCGCTCTGTTCTTGAAAGAGAATTGCACGAGCTCATGCAAATGGCAAGCTTGCCTTCCACGTTCTTACAGCAGTGGTTTGCTTTGCGAATCCAATGGGAGAAAAAAGGTTGCCGAATAATGACCAATGCTGAGCAATGCAGGGCAATTAAGACCATTGAATACGACCCCACTTACGTGGCACCCATCTCGTTTAGGGTTTTGGCCATCACCCGCAATCAGCGCCTAGACAACCGTGTGCTCACCCACCCCTATATTGACCAACTCCTCACCCAAGAGGAATTACATGTTGCTATCCATCTTAATACTGGGGATCTCTTTCATGATGTCTTGACCTACATCTCCTAGGTCTCTGTCCAACCAGCTACTCTTGATTGTCAGGTGCAACTGGAATACAACCCACAATTCTATACGTGGTTTCTTCACACGTAAATTCCTACCCCAACAGCACCAATACCATCCGTTAACTCCCAATCCTAGGAAGGATTCTTCTCTCAACCGGAAGACAGGTGGTACGCATGTACGTGCAAAAGATATACGCATGTACGTGCAAAAACCCAATGAAAAGAAAAGTGGAAAATATGGTGGAGGGAATCAGATAGGAAATGAATAAAAAGGGGGGTATGGTAAAATAAAAAGAGTGAAAGATATAAGCATTGGTGTGGAAAAAATGGCTTCCAAAAATTCAGTTAAGAGTTTAAAAACAGCAAAGCGCTATATGGAAAACACTAACGGAAGTTATGAATTGTGGCAGGAGCAGAAAATGTCGTAGCAAGACCGAGCCCATCAGCTCCCATTCACTGACGAAGAAAGGGAGCTATATTGCATCAAATTGGAAAACTGCGCCTTCGGCCAGCTGAAGTTCCGAACCATCCACAACATCGGAGTCATGGTGGCAAAGGAGGAGGCAGCCATAAGAGTAGTGGAACAGCGCAACCTGACAAAATATATTGAAAAATTCTTGCAGGAGCCTGATCATTTCAAATGCGTGGAGTTCCTCAGGACATATAATTCGGACCAGGAAATGGGCAATGTAACAATAGGCCAAGGAGAGGGCGCAAAGAAGGTATCGGTCTGATTGGACCCAACCCTGGTGGAAAAAGCTCTGGGATTGGCACCAAAGACCAAAAGGTGGCAAAAAAGGGATGTTTATGCCTTGCTAAAAATGAAGAAGGAAGATGTACTTACAAACGACGGTATAAGCATCCAAGACATCCCCGACGCTGACGCCAGACTGCAGGAAAAGTTGGTGCACGTGCTCTTCTCGAGGCAACGATACAACTCTTTAATGCATCGGATTAGTGTGCCCATGCTGGAGAACGTAGCGGTCCACACACTAGATGAGGTGGACTGGAATGGCTACGTGCGGAAGACTATTAATCAAGCGGCCAAAGCACTAGCCCTGGGAAGTGCACCAACAGGAGCAGACTCTCTTGCTTCTAAGGTAACAGAAAGGAAGAAAGCATCCTCCAAGGCCTCTTTCATCGGCTACGGAGGAATCTTAACTGCACTAATTCAGGAGGCAGTAAAAGTAGCACAAGAGTTGGAGGAGGGAGAAGGAGAGACGCCGGAGAAGTTGCCCCCTCGACAGGACAAAGACAGGTCCACTGACAGAGCAGAAACAGAAGAAGAGGGGGAAGGACCAACTAGTAAGAGGGCGATCAGGACAACAAAGAAAAAGGTGGCGCTGAAGAAGGAAAAGGGTGATGAAGGCAGGAAGAAAGAGAGGGAGGACTTGGAAAGGGCAAAGAAGGAGTCCCTGAAAGAAGCAAAAGAGAGAGAGAGTATGAAAAAGCAGGAGGAGCAGAGGGAAAGAGAGGAGTTGTAGAAGGCCAAGGAGGCATCCAAACAAGAAGCTGAAGTAGAGAAAAGGAACAAAAAGGGAAAAATCAGGAGGAGCAGAATAAAAGACAGGAGGAAAGGAAGAGGAAAGTGGAGGAAGAAAAGGAGGAGCTACGAAGAAAAGAGGAGGAGGACGTGGCGGAGGCCATACGACGGTCCATCGAACAACAGTGCCGGGCAGACGAACTAAGGAACCTAAGCCCATGTAGAGAGGAGGGGCTTGGATCCAGCACACAAGTGCTAGAATTCGTGCCACCCCCAGTCTCCGAAGGAAAAGGTGTAACGTGTCCACTAGAATCATCCAGGACACATCTTAGCAGTCCATCGGAAAGGATGTCTAGAAAGCTCCACCCGGCATTCCCATGGAATGTTACGGGACTTGCAATCCAGGTCTTCCCGCGTCTGCCACGTAGCGGAAGTATCCTGGCCGTTCCCACTTAGGATCGACCTGAATTAGGGTTTTCCTAATTTGGGCATTAGCTAACAGCAACTAGCGTCAGACCCGAGCGAACTACTTTATGTAGAAATGCCAGGTCCGAAGCAGATTCACGCTGTACTTGGTTCAAGGAGAATGGGAAATGAGAGGGATGCAAAACTCAACCTCTCTGCCATAAGGCATAGTTCCATTCCGTTCCCCTAAAATAGCGTAAATTGGGTAAAACATAATTCTAGGTCATTGCTTTCGATGATCCTCCCGTTGTTCTTCGAGATTTTTGAGAAAAGTTCCCAGCTAGCCGGGACCACCCAACCGTAGGACGGACCCATGGCCCATCCTCCGCACTTTCCTCAGTTTGTTTTAGTTATGTAATTATCTAACACATTAATTTGACATATAACAATCAGCTTCTTTAATTACTCCTGTTAAGCACTGGTTCCTTCACGTAATCTTATCACGTGACATAGAAAAACAATATCAGCCAAATTCTTTATTATCATTTCATCATTTTATCTTTGAAATACAAGGAGTTTCGCACGTAGGCTTGTCCATAATCCGCCCGAAGGCTATCCAGTAATCCGCCAGGGATCACTATTCCAAGCTTCTACCCGTAGACTAGTATGCGGGCCTCGAGATCCAATCCCGAGTCACGTTAGCCTCTTGTGCAGGACCCGGAAGGCGAGGGATTTATGGCCAGAGCCCCCCTTGGCACCCAAGTGTCCTCCTGCTCCAAGTAGAGCTCAACGGAAAGATCTCTCGCGGCGGGTTCGGTCCACGTTCCCGGCGCGGTCAACAACCCCCTTGGTTAGGGTCAGGCAGGCAGTCGGGGGTAACTGAAGCTGCCTCTCCCTTCAGGCTTTCAACCTGAAGCATTAGATATCATTTTCATCCTTTAGTTCTTTGAGCAAACAATGCAAACAGTGCTTCCTAAACTGTTACAAGCACAATCAATTCCAGTGGTCGTTTAATTTGCCAACTGTTAAGGAGTGAATCCTTCTCTCCGAATGCATCCAACATTCGATTTGGGATCAATTTGACTTGGCAAGATCCCCAAGGGTTTGTTTATTCACCCTTTTGTCCTTGGGTTAGGGACATACCCTGTTAACCCAACTTAACCAATACCTTAGGTTTTATTAATAGTAAATCCTGGCGACCATGTCGCTCCAATTTATTGATTGATCATTTTCTTCCAAGCAAATACCTAACTTTCCTTTACTTGGCAATTTTTCCCCAAGAAAGGTGATGTAACAAGATGATTACTCATTCTCTTGCAAGTTAAACTTGCACAAGAGCTTGCCAACCCCATTTCAAGAAATGGCAAAACTCTCTTGTGAACAAATCACAAGTCTATGCGACGTTGCAACTTTTTGCACAAGTGTCGCATCTATTCCATGGGATCGTTTCACCCATTGAATGGCGTTTTTTGGTCACGGAATTATCTCCAGACGAGAAGCAGGGTTTAGGGTGTCTTCTTACCCAACCTATTCCTAATTACACTAGGCCGAAAACGTTTGGTCCTAGGAATTCCAACTCAATCCGAGTTTCATCATTTGAACGAGTGATCCTTAGGGTAGAAACCTTAGATCGTTTTATGCATGAGCGTCCAATTGTCCCTACATTCCGTGAATGTGGGTAGGACCTTTGGTTTAAGGGTTCGTCTTGGTAACAAGTGCATGAAACTAGGTCAAGTCCTTAATGTGCTAAACCCTAGCTAGCACTTGGAGCATATTGTATCGATTTAATCATCTAAATGAGTCCTTTGCGGTTCAGGTGTTTTGGGTAAATCAATTTACTTGTCTTACGACAAGGACGAGCCATTCCTAAAGATATTGTCTTGATCTAAGAGGGGAAAGACTAGTTGCATTACGTCATAACTCACGTAAGCACGCGATTCATTTTCTCTAGATTTGCAATCCCTAATTTTTCTTGTTAAGACCAAGCACATGATAAAATTCGCATAACTTCCATTGGTCCTACTAGGGCATGTATTCACGACTCATGCTACTAAGCTTTTAAGTTTTTATGTTAAACAAACCATGCAGCCTTTCCCTAACTTCATTTTTTTGAATGAAATTTTCGAACGCACTGATTGAGCATTACGCAATCTCAACTTTGTAATGATAGTCATTAGTTATTCTAGATTCGTTACTTTGCAATGCACTGAAGCAACTTGCTATAGACATCTTTCATTCATTCCATTGAAACATACAAATGACCAATCTTCGATCATGTGTTACTTCCTTTAAAATAGCCAAAGTATTTCAATCGCAAAAGTGCATCCTAGTTCCATAAATTAACCATGCATAATTGCAATACTTTGACGTGAATCAAAAATAGGAAGAAAACCTGGACTTGTGGGTTCGGTAAAATATCCACATGAATATTCGGAGATGATCCTCCTGCGGATGCACCTTGTACCTTTTTAGGGGCCATCGTGAATTCGACCTCTGGTTTTGCCTTCGGGAATTCGAACTTCTTGCCTTGGCTCGCAATCTTATGATTTTTGGCCTTCTCCCTTGTACGTGCAAGTCCCTTTGAGGTATGGCTTCTTGACTTGTGGAATTTGGATTTGGAAGGTCTTATGGTTCGGAGCTTGGGCCTTCTTTCTTTCGGAAAAGAGGGATTCGTGAGAGGGTTCTTGCGAAAGCCTTGCGGAAACAGAGGCTTGAGAGATTCTTCTCCTTGAAATTCCGGCTAGGAATGGTTTTATGTGCTTTGTGGAAATGGGGACTTATGAACTTCTCCTTCCTTTCATAGAAGTTCCGGGGATAAAGATCTTTGTGGAGAGGGAGTGTGGGGGGAAAATTTAGAGATGGGTTTATGGGGGAAATCGAGTGGGAAGGGTTTAGAGAAACCCCTCTTCTTCTTACAAGAATCGGGGCTAGGGCTTTAGTAGCTTCCTTTACTTCAAAGCCGGGAGGGATGGGCTTATTGAGAAACTAATGGAAAGGGCTTTAAAATTGGGGGTAAAGATTTGCTTGTGGTGGATGCTATGGGAAGGGGACTTAAAAAAACCAGGGTAAAATGGGCTTGTGGTTGATCCCAATAGGAAGGGGGCTTAAAGAAGCCCCCTTAGAAGCTTCCTAGAGAAGCTTCTAAGAAGCTTCAGGGAACTACGTGGCGTGGAGATAAAGGATTTGGGAAGCTTTTGACGGCGTTCTGGTCCTACTCCACGGCAGGGCCCTCCTCCACGGACGGCATTGTGGCTCTCCCCTCCTTCACGGCCGCCTTCCTTCATGGTCCCCCCCCCCCTTCACGGTTGCCTTCTCCTTCACGGCCCCTTCTTCACGGCCGCCTCCTTTACGGCAACCTCTTCACGGCCCCTCCTTCGCGGTAGCCTCCCTTTATGGCAGCCTCCTCACAGCCCCTCCTTCGCGGCAGCCTCCTCAGGGCCCCTCCTTCACCGGTAGCCTCCTCACGGCCCCTCCTTCACCGGCAGCCTCCTCACGGCCCCTCCTTCACGGTCGCCTCCCCCCCCTGGCTATCCCATACCACTTAAATAAGTGAGGGGGAGGGTCCTCCCTCCCCCACGCGGCATCATGCATGCCTACATTCCCTTACGAGCTCCAGTTAGATGCTAAGTCATAGTAGCTCCCCTCTCTCTCCTCCAGCACGATCGTTGGCTGGATTTGTTTTTATAACCATAAATCAAAAATTTCATCTTGATTTCTTTCCAAGAGGGGGTTCACACAAGCATAAGCGGGTTTCCTTGACTTTGGTCTTGTTTGCCAATGGAGATTGTACAATTTCACTGTCCAAATATTCAATGCCGTCATTCCCTTGCATGAGTATCATACGGGTTGGAAATATTTACAACGGAAATATTACATTCTCTCCCCCTTGGAGGAATCGAGATGTCCTCATCTCGAGATAAACTGGGGGATATTGATGGTTGAGAATGCTTTCATCCATCCAAGTGACATCCTCCTCGGGATAAACTTTCCACTGGGCGAGGCATTCTCTCAAGGTTCTGGATCTTAGTTGTCTCTCCCTAATATCTAAGATCCTGTCATGGCTTAGTTCAAGGACTCCTTGACTAGGCATTACAACTTGTTGGTCATCGAGTACATGGTTAGGATTAGGTACATACTTCTTCAATAGGTTGATATGGAATATATTATGAACCTTTAGGTTTTCAAGGAGTTGCAATCTATCAGCAATAGATCCTAGGCACTTAAGGATCTTGTATGGTCAAGAATACGTTGGACTTAGCTTCTTGCAATCTCCTAAGGATAGGGAACTCTTTTTAGGGTGCACACGAATGAAGACCATGTCTCCTTCTTCGAAGACTCTTACTTGATGTTTCAAATCTGCGTATGCCTTTTGTCTATCCTTGGCCGCTTGTATGTCTTGTCTTATTGACTTTATTTGATTGTTCATGTCTTTCAACATCTGTCTTGATGCTTCAACTCTTAGGTTTGGATCAGAAAAGTTTAGGGGACTTCGACAATCATGACCATACAATGCTTGGAAAGGGGTCATCTGCATACCTTGTTGCTAAGAAGTATTGTAGGCAAATTCATCTGAAGGCAAGTATTGAATCCACCTTTTTGGCTCACGACAGCAATGTGCCCTAAGCATGTCCTTGATGACTTGCTTTATTTTCTCCATTTGGTCATCAGTTTGGGGATGGTAAGCTGTATATAAATAGAGTTGAGTCCCAATAGCTTCAAAGATAGCTCTCGAGAAGTGTGATGTGAAGAGAGAATCATGATCACTAATGATTCTTCTAGGTAACCCATGTAGCTTGTATATCTCCTTGATAAACAACCTTGCAATGTTTGAGGCTTTATAGTTTGTCTTTACCAGAATAAGTTATGTAACCTTAGTCAACATGTCAACCACAACCATGATGGAATGGTATCCTCCCTAAACTTGGGGTAGGCCAATTAACCAAGTCCATACTGATGAATTCCCATTTCATTTGGGGAACGTCAAGTGATTGCAACTTCCCTGGCATTTTGACATGTTTGTCTTTGATACGTTGACAAGACAAACACTCAGTAAAATATTTGAGAATGTCACCATTAAGCCTCTCCCATTGGTAGCTTTTCCTAACTGCAATGAGAGTCTTGGCATAGCCAGGATGTCCTGAGAAAGGGGAATCATAAGCTTCCTGTGAAGAATCGTGTGGTGGAGGGGGTTGCTCAAGATGCTGCGCCGAACACACACAGAATGCACAAGGAGAAGCTCACTCAAGAGACAAGAAGAGAGATGGAGGCCAAAACGTTTTCTTGCTAATTTCTTCTTCTTCTTCCACGCACTTTACAATGTACACAAAGTATAGATAAGATACAACATAAAAGGAAAGTGGCCTACTAAGTCAAACAATGCATAACCGACTACACTAGTCGACTGGCGCTATAACTATGCCAGCTCTAAATAGGTGTAACAACCTGAATATAATAAGTAATGAGTCAGTGGCCATGTGAGAGTCATAATGACCACCGACGTGCTAAGTGTAGACGTGTGGACCCATCTAACCAGGCGGTCCATCATCCATGTCCACATGTGTTGAGCTTGCCATCTCAACACTCCCCCTCAAGCTCAACTGTATCTCTGCAACTCCAAGTAAGCTTCGAAACTTTTGAAGCTTCTCTGTACCCAATGCCTTCGTGAAGATATCAGCTATCTGATCCTGTGTGCTGACATACACCAAGTCAATCTCACCTGCTAGTACCTTCTCTCTCACAAAGTGGTAGTGTACCTCAATATGTTTTGTCCTGGCATGGAACACAGGGTTCCTAGCCAACTGTATACTGCTCATGTTGTCACAATAAATGACAACTGGACCTTCCACCTGCACATCCAAATCAGCTAGTAACTTTTGCAGCCATACTACCTCACATGCTGCAACAGCAGCACCTCTATACTCAGCCTCTGTACTCGACAAAGCAACTGTAGATTGCTTTTTGCTGCTCCAAGCAACTGCTGCACTACCAAGAGAGAACATGTATCCGCTGGTAGATCGTCTATCAGACATACTACCAGCCCAATCTGCATCTGTGTATCCAAACACCTGTACGTCTGTACCTGCCTCATAGAAAAGCCCATAATGTAATGTGGACTTCACATATCTCAATATGCGTCTCACTGCATCCAAATGTGGCTTTCTAGGTACTTGCATAAACTGACTCACAAGACCAACAGCATAGCTCAAGTCTGGCCTTGTAATGGTCATGTAGATCAAACTCCCCACTATCCTCCTGAACATAGTAGGGTCTTCTATCTCATCCCCAACATCAGCACTCAGCTTTACATTCTGCTCCAACGGGACTGAAAGTGGTTTGCATGCGGTCATACCATACTTGGACAACATATCCAAGCCATACTGTCTTTGGGACAGCCATATACCATCATCACATCTGATCACCTCAATGCCAAGGAAGTACCTTAGCTCACCTAAATCCTTCATCTCAAACTTCATCTTCAAACAGCCCTTGACTTCAGCAATCCCACTATCACTATCACCTGTAATAATCAAGTCATCCACATAGATGACTATGATGACCAAACCTGTATCTCCCTTTCTCACATAAAGTGAGTGATCAGCATCAGAAACATAAAAGCCAATATTGACAAGATACTCTCTGATCTTGTCAGACCATGCTCTAGGTGCTTGCTTGAGTCCATAGAGTGCCTTCTTCAACCTGCACACATACGTGGGATGCTCTAAATCTTCATAACCTGCTGGCTGATCCATATACACTTCTTCCTGCAAATCACCATGCAAGAAGGCATTCTTTACATCCATTTGCTGCAACCTCCAACCTTTGGCTACTGCCAAAGCAATCACACATCTGACAGTTGCCATCCTAGCAACTGGACTGAAGGTTTCATCATAATCTATGCCATATGTCTGGGCATAGCCTTTTGCAACCAGCCTAGCTTTGTACCTGCTAATAGAACCATCTGCATTGTGCTTAATCTTATAAACCCACTTACATCCAATAGCTTTCTTTCCCTTTGGCAATGATACTAGATCCCAAGTCTTATTGGCCTCTAGTGCAGCCATCTCCTCATCCATTGCTGCATCCCAATGAGCATGACCAACAGCCTCCTCAAAACATGTGGGCTCAACATCCTCAACTAGTTTCACCATATAAGCATAATGGTGAGCTGCATAACCCTCAAAACCAAATCTTTTAACAGGGTATCTCACCCTGTTAGACATGCGTACCACTGGATCACTCAATGGAGTCTTTGCATTAACACGTGCTCTCTGCACACCTGGAGTCCTCACTGAAGGAATGCCAAGCTCATCATCCAAGCTCTCTGAGCCACTGGAGTCTCCATCAAGAACTGCATCAATGCCTTCTGACACCTTATTCTTTCCTTTGTCTTTACCTGTAGTGCTACTAGATGCACCCGAAGATGTAGAGGTACTCCTTAGTCTCCCAGACCAAGGACTACCAGATGATGTCTCTGGTCCACTAAGAGTTTGTGATTCTTGCTTTTCAGCCTGCACATGAGTATCATGATCATCATCAACATCCAATGCATCACCACTAGATGCATACCAACTGCTCATTTCATCAAAGATGACATCCCTACTCACTCTGAACTTACATGTGACAGGGTTGTAACAACGATACCCTTTCTGCTCTAAAGAGTAGCCAATAAAGATACACTTTTCAGCCTTTGGATCTAGTTTCTTCCGCAACTCATCTGGCACATGAACATACGCAATGCAGCCAAATACTTTCAAGTGTGAAACATCAGGCTTCTTACCTATAAGACATTCTTCGGGGGTCATACCATGAACTGCAGCTGTGGGAGTTCTGTTCATAATATAAACAGCAGTATGAACAGCCTCAGACCAAAAATGCTTAGGCATATTCTTTTCAGCCATCAAGGCACGTGCAACTTCTACAATATGCCTGTTTTTCCTTTCTGCAACCCCATTTTGCTGTGGGGTATACCTGCATGTGAACTGTCTCTTTATCCCATGAGACCTCAGAAAATCACTGAACTCATTTGAGAGGTACTCTCCCCCTCCATCTGACCTCAGGCACTTTACTTTCAAGCCTGTTTCTCTTTCAACTGCAGCCTTGAAAGTTCTAAAGTGCTCAAAAGCTTCACTCTTTTCCTTCATAAAATATACCCACAGCTTTCTAGAACAATCATCAATGAATGTGACAAAGTATGAACTGCCTCCAAGAGATACATTTTGTGTAGGCCCCCAAATGTCTGTATGCACAACATCAAGGATATTTCTGCTTACATCTATGTCATGTGAAAAGGGTTGTCTTGCCTGCTTACCAAACTGACATGCTTCACATACCTTCTGAAATTTTGCAACTTTAAAAGTAGGCAAACCTGTAACCAACCCTTTGGACTGCATTAATTTCAGCCTTTGTACATTTGCATGTCCAATGCGTTTGTGCCAAATTTCAATGTCTGCAACAACACCTTTTCCTTTGGCATACATAGCAGCATTCATAGTAGGAATTCCAGCATCTAGAGTGAACATACGTCCAACTCTACTTCCCTTTGCTACAAACCTACACTTGTCATTAAAGTCTTCTACAAAGCAGCCCTTTGCATTAAATCTGACTTGCAGCCCTTGCTCTACCATTTGACCGACTGACACCAAGTTCTTTGTAATAGATGGCACATGTAATACATCTGAAAGACTCTTTGTCTTACCATCATGCAAGGACAAGGGAACTTTTCCAATGTGTGAAATTGGGTGGCATGAGTCATCACCCGTCTGCACATAACCTGCATTCTGCAAATCCTGCATCTCTCCAAACCATTCTGCATGGCTGGTCATATGATTGGATGCACCTGAATCAACATACCAAACATCTTCATGTGTTCCCTTTCCTGTAACAGCATTCAACATATGCTGCATAACGAACAAACGTTCATTTTTGTCTTCATTCTGTCGTGAAGACGATGCATAGTTTCCTTGCTGCAACTTACCACTGCGGATATCATCTTTCTTAGCATAACATTGGGCTGCAATATGACCTGTTTTGCCACAGTAGTGGCACACAATACCAGAGTTGTTAGAACCTTTGTTTTGCCATCCACCTCTTCCTCTAAAGCTCCCCCTGCCTCTAAAGTTACCACGACCTCCTGAAACCTGCATATCGCCAAATTGCTGATTCAATCTGTTTTGCTGGTTGTCACTACCACGTCCTGTACCACGGCCTCTTGAAGAGAACCTGCCACGTCCCCTTCCTGAACTGGAGTAGAAAGCTTGGACCTGTTCACCACTTCTTTCAGATGTCTCACTCTGCATGTTGATCTCTTCAGTAATCATAAGAGAGACCAATTCATCGAAATCTGGAAATGGCTTTCTGACATATACGGAAGTTACAAAAGACTTCCACGCCTTTTCATTGTTAAGTCCACCCAAGGTAGACGACACCAAATCATCATCATCGGGCATTGCATCAATCGCTGCCAATGCATCTGCAATGCTTCTTACCTTCAGTGCATACTCATTGATAGACATCTTCCCTTTCTTTAATGTATTCAACTCTTGCTTGAGTTGAATCTTTCGTGCCTTTGTATTTACAGAAAACATACTTTCAAGTATGGTCCAAGCTGCATATGCATTCTCTGCATTTCTAATGTTTCCCAGCATGTTATTGTCAATTACTGCAGACAACCAATACATGACCTTCTTGTCTTTTGCATTCCATTCCTTTCGTGCCTTTGTCTCTTCTACAGTTGGAGGATCACTCACCTCCGGCTCCTTTTCTTCACCTGAAACGAACTCGTAGAGGCCTTTTCCAATAAGGAAGTTCGTGACACGAAACTTCCATGATGGGTAGTTGTTCTTGTCGAGCTTCTCAATGATGGGGCTTCCACTGTTCTCTGCCATTATCACAAAACTAATACCAAACAGCAAGCAAATCTTCTGCAACCCTTGACCTGTAGTACACAGCAATACACCAGACAGCCTTTTTTACTGTCTGCTCAACAATACATGCAATCTGCAACCAGTTTGCAGATAAACCTTGTGTTTACTCACTGATAAACACCTTTGAACTTATAGATCTGAAATCTGTAACCTGCACATCCACGTTCGGCCAATACAGTCGAAGTCACAGTGTACCCCGAAACTGCTGTCCGCAACCTTGCGGCTCTAAAACGGGCCCTGAAACGGCCTCAAATGCCCAAAATCTCTGTGGGTAAGCCCTAAAGGGCTTATCTGCAGAATACACAATGCTCTTCGCGCACACCAAATCTCACTGCAATCTGAGATTTTTGCTCTGCCCTGCTTCCGGTGCCTCCACAGGCACTATCCAAGAGAAAGAGTGGAAGGATGGGAGAGCTTCTTACCCGTGGCTTGCTTGCTCGAACCTTGCTTCTTCTCCTTCACTTCAACCTTCGAAATCAGCCTCTCTCAATGACGCAGCTCTGATACCATGTCAAGAATCGCGTGGTGGAGGGGGTTGCTCAAGATGCTGTGCCGAACACACACAGAATGCACAAGGAGAAGCTCACTCAAGAGACAAGAAGAGAGATGGAGGCCAAAACGTTTTCTTGCTAATTTCTTCTTCTTCTTCCACGCACTTTACAATGTACACAAAGTATAGATAAGATACAACATAAAAGGAAAGTGGCCTACTAAGTCAAACAATGCATAACCGACTACACTAGTCGACTGGCGCTATAACTATGCCAGCTCTAAATAGGTGTAACAACCTGAATATAATAAGTAATGAGTCAGTGGCCATGTGAGAGTCATAATGACCACCGACGTGCTAAGTGTAGACGTGTGGACCCATCTAACCAGGCGGTCCATCATCCATGTCCACATGTGTTGAGCTTGCCATCTCAACACTTCCCACAATATCTTCTACTTAAGTGACTGGCTTGCTGGTATACATACTCTCGTCCCATAGTAGACAAGTCCACTATTGATAGAGAATTCATGATACTTAGCCTCTAGCTTTTGTTCCTGGTCCTCGATAGAGATTTCCCTTAGCATCCTTTGATAGGCTAGATCATGGCATCCTTCCTCTCTAGCTAGCTCAAGTATGGGGTTGTTCGGCATTGATACCTTTGTGGCTAGAGATCTAGCTATTGATGGATTTTAGAGAATTAAGGAATGCCTTGCGACTGAGTGCATCAGCAACTACATACTCCTTTCCAGTTCGGTACTTGATCTTAAGGTCACACTCCTCCAGCAATTCAATCCACTGACATTGCCTCATGTTGAGCTTGTTCTAGGTAAAGTTCCACTTGAAACTTTTTATGATCAGTCACTAGTGTAAACTTGTTACCCAGCAAGTAGTGTCTCCAAAGCTTGACAACTAAAAGTTCAAGATCATGGGTAGCATAATTCTTTTCATGGATCTTTAGTTTCTTGAAGATTAGGCTATAGGATGACTTTTCTACATAAGCATGCTAGTATCAGTTACTACCTCTACTCCTTACTGTGGTCTAGAAGTTTTAGGATCGGTGCTGATACCAAACTTTGCTTCAACCTATCAAAGCTAGTTTGTTCGGCAGTTGACCATGCAATGGACGTTTGCTTCTTCAATAATTTTGTCAAAGGTGCTGCAATTAAAGCATAGTTTTTGATGAAGACCCCATACCATCTTGTCAATCCAAGAAAGCTGCGTATTTCTTTGACAGTTGTTGGTATTTGGCCATCCTAGAACATTTCTAACTTAGGCTGGCTCCACTGAGATTCCTTCTACCGATATGATGAATCCTAGATAACCAATTTGATGTTTGAGGAATGCACATTTCGTCATCTTAGCGTACAGCTTGTGTGACCTTCTTGTCGCAAGGAAAATCCGAAGTTGGGGTTCATGATCTCCTTTCTATTTGGAATAGACTAGAGTGTCATCAAAGAAGACGAGCACAAAGTTTATCAAGATATGGTCTAAAGATATCCTTCATTAATCTATTGAATGTGGCAGGCACATTCGTAAGCCCTAATGACATAACTAGAACTCAAAGTGTCCATATCTAGTGTTGAAGGTCGTCTTTGGGATATCTTCTTCCTTGATTCTTATCTGATAGTAACTAGAACTAAGATAATATTGGAGAAGATCTTGGCACCCTGAAGACTATCAAGAAGCTCATCTATTCTAGGAATATGATATTTGTTCTTGACTATTGATTGATTCAACCCTCTATAATCAATACATAGTCAAAGTGTTCCATCTTTCTTTTTCTAGAACAGTACAGGTGCTTCTCATGGTGAACTGCTAGGACGGATGTAGCCCTTTGATCTAGCACTTGTTGAGTTGTTCCTTCAGTTCAATTGCTTCCGGTATAGACATTCTATAGGGTCTCTTCTCAATTGGCACAGCTCCTATTACTAGCTTGATCTCATGATCTACTTCTCTTTGAAGCGAGAGTTCTGTTAACTCTTTAGGAACTACGTCCGCATATTCCTTTAGCCAAGTGACCAAATCACTTTACTTATTTATCAATATTCATAGTCAAGACAATCGTTGGTTTTTAAAAAAAAAGTTTTATTCCATTCATATCAGCATAGCCCTTTTGGGGTACAATTATTTCTTGGGGCGATGGAACAAGTTGATACATTAATTCGAAGAGAATAAGATATTGTTGCATTCAGCTACAGGAACTGAGTAGTAGTACGGATTGGGGTCATCGATTTTCAGAAATCGATAGTTCATTGGAAGATTAGGGTATCTTTTCCTTTGATATCCATTCTTCTCATGACGTCCCAAAACCTTGATTCGGTCGGCAGGGATTCTTTGAATCACTTCTCCATACACATACTTATTCTGGTTAACCCTTCGACCCCCGACCTGTAGGGACGCGTTCGCATGAGCCTCAACAAAGACGAACAACTTCACGATCTTCAAATCCTCCATCCACTTGATTCTCTTCAAGTTAATTTGAAGGTACGCAGGTTGATAGGCAGTTATGTAATAGATTCCTGTAACACCCATCCATCTCCGTTCCACGTACACAGGCGACGGATTGTAAATGCGGTCTAGGATGTTCATCATCTCAACCCTTTGTCGATAATCCGTGGAATGCATCGCGGTCATAAACATGACTCGGAACACTAAGAACTTGTTCCATGCTTCATAATTCTGCAAGACAGCATTGAAAGTAAGGAAATGTTTGGGACAGTAACATTTGCTTTACTTCGTCTTATTAAAATTTCCTAAAAACAAGTCCTTTGTTGGTTTGCTCTGATACCAACTGTAACGTGTCCACTAGAATCATCCAGGACACATCTTAGCAGTCCATTGGAAAGGATGTCTAGAAAGCTCCGCCCGGCATTCCCATGGAATGTTACGGGACTTGCAATCCAGGTCTTCCCACATCTGCCATGTAGCGGAAGTATCCTGGCCGTTCCCACTTAGGATCGACCTGAATTAGGGTTTTCCTAATTTGGGCATTAGCTAACAGCAACTAGCGTCAGACCCGAGCGAACTACTTTACGTAGAAACGCCAGGTCCGAAGCAGATTCACGCTGTACTTGGTTCAAGGAGAATGGGAAATGAGAGGGATGCAAAACTCAACCTCTCTGCCATAAGGCATAGTTCCATTCCGTTCCCCTAAAACAGCGTAAATTGGGTAAAACATAATTCTAGGTCATTGCTTTTGATGATCCTCCCGTTTTTCTTCGAGATTTTTGAGAAAAGTTCCTAGCTAACCGGGACCACCCAACCGTAGGACAGACCCATGGCCCATCCTCCGCACTTTCCTCAGTTTGTTTTAGTTATGTAATTATCTAACACATTAATTTGACATATAACAATCAGCTTCTTTAATTACTCCTGTTAAGCACTGGTTCCTTCACGTAATCTTATCACGTGACATAGAAAAACAATATCAGCCAAAATCTTTATTATCATTTCATCATTTTATCTTTGAAATACAAGGAGTTCCGCCCGTAGGCTTGTCCATAATCCGCCCGAAGGCTATCCAGTAATCCGCCAGGGATCACTATTCCAAGCTTCTGCCCGTAGACTAGTATGCGGGCCTCGAGATCCAATCCCGAGTCACGTTAGCCTCTTTTGCAGGACCCGGAAGGCGAGGGATTTACGGCCAGAGCCCCCCTGGCACCCAAGCGTCCTCCTGCTCCAAGTAGAGCTCAACGGAAAGACCTCTCGCGGCAGGTTCGGTCCACATTCCCGGCGCGGTCAACAACCCCCTTGGTTAGGGTCAGGCAGGCAGTCGGGGGTAACTGAAGCTGCCTCTCCCTTCAGGCTTTCAACCTGAAGCATTAGATATCATTTTCATCCTTTAGTTCTTTGAGCAAATAATACAAACAGTGCTTCCTAAACTGTTACAAGCACAATCAATTCCAGTGGTCGTTTAATTTGCCAACTGTTAAGGAGTGAATCCTTCTCTCCGAATGCATCCAACATTCGATTTGGGATCAATTTGACTTGGCAAGATCCCCAGGGGTTTGTTTATTCACCCTTTTGTCCTTGGGTTAGGGACATACCTTGTTAACCCAACTTAACCAATACCTTAGGTTTTATTAATAGTAAATCCTGGCGACCATGTCGCTCCAATTTATTGATTGATCATTTTCTTCCAAGCAAATACCTAACTTTCCTTTACTTGGCAATTTTTCCCCAAGAAAGGTGATGTAACAGGATGATTACTCATTCTCTTGCAAGTTAAACTTGCACAAGAGCTTGCCAACCCCATTTCAAGAAATGGCAAAACTCTCTTGTGAACAAATCACAAGTCTATGCGACGTTGCAACTTTTTGCACAAGTGTCGCATCTATTCCATGGGATCGTTTCACCCATTGAATGGCGTTTTCTGGTCACGGAATTATCTCCAGACGAGAAGCAGGGTTTAGGGTGTCTTCTTACCCAACCTATTCCTAATTACACTAGGCCGACAACGTTTGGTCCTAGGAATTCCAACTCAATCCGAGTTTCATCATTTGAACGAGTGATCCTTAGGGTAGAAACCTTAGATCGTTTTATGCATGAGCGTCCAATTGTCCCTACATTCCGTGAATGTGGGTAGGACCTTTGGTTTAAGGGTTCGTCTTGGTAACAAGTGCGTGAAACTAGGTCAAGTCCTTAATGTGCTAAACCCTAGCTAGCACTTGGAGCATATTGTATCGATTTAACCATCTAAATGAGTCCTTTGCGGTTCAGGTGTTTTGGGTAAATCAATTTACTTGTCTTACGACAAGGACGAGCCATTCCTAAAGATATTGTCTTGATCTAAGAGGGGAAAGACTAGTTGCATTACGTCATAACTCACGTAAGCACGCGATTCATTTTCTCTAGATTTGCAATCCCTAATTTTTCTTGTTAAGACCAAGCACATGATAAAATTCACATAACTTCCATTGGTCCTACTAGGGCATGTATTCACGACTCATGCTACTAAGCTTTTAAGTTTTTATGTTAAACAAACCATGCAGCCTTTCCCTAACTTCATTTTTTTGAATGAAATATTCGAACGCACTGATTGAGCATTACGCAATCTCGACTTTGTAATGATAGTCATTAGTTGTTCTAGATTCGTTACTTTGCAATGCACTGAAGCAACTTGCTATAGACATCTTTCATTCATTCCATTGAAACATACAAATGACCAATCTTCGATCATGTGTTACTTCCTTTAAAATAGCCAAAGTGTTTCAATCGCAAAAGTGCATCCTAGTTCCATAAATTAACCATGCATAATTGCAATACTTTGACGTGAATCAAAAATAGGAAGAAAACCTGGACTTGTGGGTTCGGTAAAATATCCACATGAATATTCGGAGATGATCCTCCTGCGGATGCACCTTGTACCTTTTTAGGGGTCATCGTGAATTCGACTCTGGTTTTGCCTTCGGGAATTCGAACTTCTTGCCTTGGCTCGCAATCTTATGATTTTTGGCCTTCTCCCTTGTACGCGCAAGTCCCTTTGAGGTATGGCTCCTTGACTTGTGGAATTTGGATTTGGAAGGTCTTATGGTTCGGAGCTTGGGCCTTCTTTCTTTCGGAAAAGAGGGATTCGTGAGAGGGTTCTTGCGAAAGCCTTGCGGAAACAGAGGCTTGAGAGATTCTTCTCCTTGAAATTCCGGCTAGGAATGGTTTTATGTGCTTTGTGGAAATGGGGACTTATGAACTTCTCCTTCCTTTCATAGAAGTTCCGGGGATAAAGATCTTTGTGGAGAGGGAGTGTGGGGGGAAAATTTAGAGATGGGTTTATGGGGGAAATCGAGTGGGAAGGGTTTAGAGAAACCCCTCTTCTTCTTACAAGAATCGGGGCTAGGGCTTTAGTAGCTTCCTTTGCTTCAAAGCCGGGAGGGATGGGCTTATTGAGAAACTAATGGAAAGGGCTTTAAAATTGGGGGTAAAGATTTGCTTGTGGTGGATGCTATGGGAAGGGGACTTAAAAAAACCAGGGTAAAATGGGCTTGTGGTTGATCCCAATAGGAAGGGGGCTTAAAGAAGCCCCCTTAGAAGCTTCCTAGAGAAGCTTCTAAGAAGCTTCAGGGAACTACGTGGCGTGGAGATAAAGGATTTGGGAAGCTTTTGATGGCGTTCTGGTCCTACTCCACGGTAGGGCCCTCCTCCACGGACGGCATTGTGGCTCTCCCCTCCTTCACGGCCGCCTTCCTTCATAGTCCCCCCCCCTTCACGATTGCCTTCTCCTTCACGGCCCCTTCTTCATGGCCGGCTCCTTTACGGCAGCCTCTTCACGGCCCCTCCTTCGCGGCAGCCTCCCTTTATGGCAGCCTCCTCATAGCCCCTCCTTTGCGGCAGCCTCCTCACGGCCCCTCCTTCACCGGCAGCCTCCTCATGGCCCCTCCTTCATGGTCGCCTCCCCCCCCTGTGTCAAGATTGTTGGAGAGAAGGAAGGAGTCTCGCTTGAAGCTTTCTTGCTTGCACAATGGGGGAAGACACACAAGGGTGGAGGCTGAAAACAGTTTTCCTCTTCTTAGTTGTGTAAGCCAAAAGAACTCTCTTACAAAGAAATAGAAGAACCCTATATGTGGGTCTCAAACCAAACTCAAGTAACTAAGGTGGCATACTAACTGAGCCACGAACTAGAGTAGATAAGGATAGCTATCATGTAGCTATTATTCATCGGCGGTGTACCAACCGCGTCTGCAACTGACAAGTCGGTGACATAAATACACAACGGTCACCCTGGCGTATCACGAGTAGAGCTCGATATCTCAACACTCCCCCTCGAGCTCAATCCCAATTCCTGCACACCAAGCAGGTCTCTGAACTTGCGCAGCTTCTCTACGCCCAATGCCTTCGTGAATATGTCAGCTATCTGATCCTCTGTGCTGACATAATTTAGATCAATAAGACCTAGTAAAACCCTCTCTCGCACATAGTGATAATGCACCTCAATGTGCTTTGTTCTAGCATGATAGACTGGGTTATTTGCCAAGTGTATACTACTCATGTTGTCACAATAAATGACAACTGGCCCATCTGTAGACTGATGCATATCATAAAGTAGCTTATGCAACCAAGCTACCTCACATGCAGCCATTGCTGCACCCCTGTACTCAGCCTCTGTGCTCGACAAGGCAACTGTAGGCTGTTTCTTGCTGCTCCAAGTGACTGCAGCACTCCCAAAAGAGAACACATATCCACTGGTAGATCGTCTATCAGAAATACTACCAGCCCAATCAGCATCAGTGTATCCATGCAGCTGTATCTGAACCCCAGTCTCATAAAATAGTCCATACTGCAATGTGGACTTTACATACCTGAGTATGCGTCTAGCCGCATCCAAATGCGGTTTCCTTGGAGCCTGCATAAACTGACTTACCAATCCAACAGCATAGCTCAAATCTGGCCTGGTAATAGTCATATAAATCAAACTTCCTACTATGCGTCTGTACATAGTAGGGTCTTCCAGAAGCTCACCTGCATCTGCGCTCAGCTTCACATTCTGCTCCAAAGGAACTGAAATAGGCTTACAGCCTGTCATCCCATATTTGGATAGCATGTCCAATCCATACTGCCTCTGCAAGAGCTGTATCCCACTTGGTGATCTAATCACCTCAATGCCCAAGAAATAACGCAGCTCTCCCAAATCCTTCATCTCAAACTTCTGCTTCAATAGCATTTTCACATGAAGGATATCTTCATCGCTGTCACCTGTCATAATCAAATCATCAACATAAATGACAAGTAGCATAATACCTTTCTCTGTTTTTCTCACATAAAGTGAGAAATCTGCCTTAGAAATCTGAAAGCCAATAGTGACAAGATACTGTCCTATCTTGTCAGACCATGCTCTAGGTGCTTGCTTCAAGCCATACAAGGCTTTCTTCAACCTACAAACAAACTCAGGATGAACAGCATGCACATAACCTGGTGGCTGCTCCATATATACCTCTTCTTGCAAATCACCATGCAAGAAGGCATTCTTTACATCCATCTGATGTAAAGACCATCCCTTTGATGCAGCCATAGCAATGACTGCTCTTACGGTTGCCATCCTTGCAACCGGACTGAATGTTTCTTCATAGTCAATGCCATATGTTTGTGCATACCCCTTGACTACTAATCTTGCCTTGTACCTGTTCACAGAACCATCTGCATTGTGCTTTACCTTATAAACCCACTTACAGCCAATTGCATTCTTACCTTTAGGCAAAGGTACCAATTCCCATGTAGCATTTGCTTCCAAGGCATCCATTTCTTCATCCATGGCTTTCTCCCATTTTTCTTTTCCCATGGCTTGCTCAAAAGAAGTGGGTTCTGGTTCCTGTATCACCTTGACCATATATGCATAGTGAATGGCTGTAAATCCATCATATTTCAGTCTATCCACAGGATACCTAACTCTGGTAGACCTGCGCAAAGTGGGTTCACTCCCAGGTGCTCTCAAAACATCCCTGGTCTTCCTTACTCCAGGTGTAACAATAGAAGGAATACCCAACTCATCATCAATGCTCTGTTCTGAGCCACTGGATTCACCATCCACATAAGAGTGACCTGCATTCACATCAAACATAGGCTGATCAACCTTCTCTTTTCCTTTTCGTGATACCTGCATACCACTATCTGCATTGCTTTGAGAAGATTCTCCTGATCTCAATCTGCCTGTCCATGGCGAAGAATGTGAACCACTGCTAGAGGACGCTCCAGGTCCACTAATATTTTGTGACTGCTGCTGTGAATTCTGTGTAGCATTACCATTTTGTGCATCTTCATCATCAATCACATTTACTGGTTTATACCAGCTACTCATCTCATCAAAAACAACATCTCTGCTCACTGTAAACTTACGAGTAGAAGGGTTATAGCATCTATATCCTTTTTGCTGCAGAGAGTAACCAATAAAGATGCACTTCTCAGCTTTTGGATCCAACTTGGATCTCAGCTCATCTGGCACATGTACATAGGCAATGCAACCAAAAAATTTCAAATGAGAAATATCTGGTTTCCTACCAGTATACCTCTCCTCTGGAGTCATTCCATGTATTGCTGCAGTGGGAGTCCTGTTCATTATGTAGACTGCTGTAGCAACTGCTTCAGCCCAATAAAAATCTGGCAAGTCTTTTTCATTGAGCATGGCACGAGATACCTCTCCAATATGCCTGTTTTTCCTTTCTGCAATTCCATTTTGTTGTGGGGTATAACTGCATGAATATTGCTGCTTTATGCCATGCTCCTGCAAGAACTTTGCAAACTCATTTGAGAGGTACTCTCCCCCTCCATCTGACCTTAGGCATTTTATCTGCAAGCCTGTTTCTTTTTCAACCATAGCTTTAAGAGTTTTGAAATGCCCAAAAACTTCACTTTTCTTTTTCATAAAATACACCCAAACTTTTCTGCTATAGTCAGCAATAAAACTGACAAAATAATGACAGCCTCCAAGAGATGCAGCTTTAGTTGTCCACACATCAGAGTGAATTAATTCCAATGGCTTCTCACTCTCTTGAACATGTCTAGGAAATGGTTTCCTTGCCTGTTTTCCAAACTGACAGGCTTCACATACCTTATGCATTTCTGCAACCTTGAATTTGGGCAATCCTGCAACAATATTTTGGGCCTGCATTGATTTAAGTCGCTGTACATTAACATGACCAATGCGTTTATGCCAGATATCAATATCTGCAACTACACCAGTCCCATGTGCAAACATTGCTGCACTCAATTCAGACATGTCTGCATCCAATGTAAACATTCTTCCCTTCTTCTTTCCTTTTGCTATCAAGCGACCTTTATTTTTCATATCCTCAACAAAGCATCCATGAGGATTAAATCTGACCTACAAGCCCTGTTCAACCATTTGACCAACTGAAACCAGATTCTTGGTGATATTCGGGACATGAAATACATCGGACAGGTATTTCTTTTTCCCACCCTGCATAGACAAGGGAATTTTTCCAATCTGCACAATAGGATGTGCAGTATCATCACCAGTCTCCACAAATCCTGGTTTTTCCATTTTCCTTGCATCCTCCATCCATTCTGCATGACCTGTCATGTGGTTTGATGCACCTGAGTCAACATACCATACATCATTGCTTTCTTCTGCACTTGTCATAGAATTGTTCATGTGCTGCACCATGAACAAATGCTCATTTCTGTCATCACCCTGTCTACTAGAAGATGCATAATTCCCTTGTTGCAGTTTTCCATTCATGATGTCATTCTGCTTTTTATAGCAGTCTTTAGCCATATGACCCATTTTACCACAGTAGTAGCATTCAACATTACTGTTTGCATTTTGGCCTCTTTGCCATCCACCACGACCTCTTTGGCTCCCCCTGCCTCTAGAGTTACCACGTCCTCCTCCATAGGACTGGTTTTCTTGAGTTTGCTGCATATTCTGATTTCTGCCACGGCCTCCAAATCGGCCTCCTCTACCTCTGCCTCTACCTCTTCCAGCATTTGAGTAGAAGACAGCTTCTTTTGAAGTTCCTCCTGAAGAAGATGCACCACCATTTCTCTGTTCCTCAGAAATTAGAAGAGCAATCAACTCCTCAAAATCAGGAAATCTTTCACGAACTGAAATGGATGTCCGAAACTGTGCATAATCCTTTCCTAGACCATTCAAGGTCACAGAAACTAAATCATCATCTTCCACTGGTGACCCAATGGAAGCAAGTGCATCTGCAATCTTCTTCACCTTCATGTGGTAGTCGTTGATGCTCATATTTTCTCTTTGCACATTGTGCAACTCTTGCTTGAGCTGCATTTTCCTGGCTTGTGTATTTGTGCTATACATTTTTGACAAAGTATCCCATGCCTCCTTTGGCGTACTTGCATCCTGAATATGCACAATCATAGAGTCTGAAATGCTGATAGACAGCCAATACATAACTTTCCTGGCTCTCTCATGCCATGCTTTAAATGCCTGCATTTGCTGTTGATTGGGAACATCAGGAAGAACTGATTCTTCTTCATTTCCTGCAACAAATTCCCAATATCCTTTTCCCATAAGGAAATTCGTCATTCTAAACTTCCATGCTTGGAAGTTGTTCTTGTCAAGCTTTTCAGTGACAATCTGTGAAAGAGAATCAGATGCCATTACAGAAGACTGCAAAAAATTCTGTCACTGCAAAAACCACAGCTTCACCCTCACAAGGAAAAATCTGCAAAACTGGCGAAAGTGGTATTTGACCACACAGTCACTCCCTAGTGACGATTTTGCATCAACAGGCAACAGGGATGATTCTGTAACTCCCAATGTCTTTGCGCACGAGCATACGATGCAATAAATGTGGTAACTTTTCACCGACCTGTAGAACAGTGGTCGCACAGCATAAAACAGGGCTTTTTTCTGAGTGCGTGCAGAAAACTTCCACCTCCAAAACAGGCCCCGAAATGGCCTCAAATCAAAAAAACAGGGTCGCCAAGAGCTAAAGCTCTTGTCCGTAGCATATACTGCCCTCTTGCTTCACCGCGAAGGGCGTCTCAACCTGAGACAATGCACTCCTGCAATTTTCGGCTGTGCTGCCTGCAGAGATCTGCTCCCAAAACAGGAAATGAAAGCAACACTGCTCCTCTTACCAGACCACCGCGAGCTTGGCTTGCTTTCTTGAGCTCCTTACCACGAACAAGGCTCTGATACCATGTCAAGATTGTTGGAGAGAAGGAAGGAGTCTCGCTTGAAGCTTTCTTGCTTGCACAATGGGGGAAGACACACAAGGGTGGAGGCTGAAAACAGTTTTCCTCTTCTTAGTTGTGTAAGCCAAAAGAACTCTCTTACAAAGAAATAGAAGAACCCTATATGTGGGTCTCAAACCAAACTCAAGTAACTAAGGTGGCATACTAACTGAGCCACGAACTAGAGTAGATAAGGATAGCTATCATGTAGCTATTATTCATCGGCGGTGTACCAACCGCGTCTGCAACTGACAAGTCGGTGACATAAATACACAACGGTCACCCTGGCGTATCACGAGTAGAGCTCGATATCTCAACACCCTGGCTATCCCATACCACTTAAATAAGTGAGGGGGAGGGTCCTCCCTCCCCCACGCGGCATCATGCATGCCTACATTCCCTTACGAGCTCCAGTTAGATGCTAAGTCATAGCAGCTCCCCTCTCTCTCCTCCAGCACGATCGTTGGCTGGATTTGTTTTTATAACCATAAATCAAAAATTTCATCTTGATTTCTTTCCAAGAGGGGGTTCACACAAGCATAAGCGGGTTTCCTTGACTTTGGTCTTGTTCATGCCAATGGAGATTGTACAATTTCACTGTCCAAATATTCAATGTCGTCATTCCCTTGCATGAGTATCATACGGGTTGGAAATATTTACAACGGAAATATTACAAAAGGCAAGGCCCCGCTTCATCCAATCCCTACCCTCCTGGTACCTGTGATAAATGTGGGATCTAGAGCATGGCAAAACAGGAAGCTATGGAGGATGAAATGAGAAGTGTGGACTCATGATGGAGAAGACAAAGACACTGTTTGTTACACAAGTGAATTAGGTTCCAAGGTTGAGACTTGGACTCATAAACACAATCTTGTGTATGTGGACAATGACATTGACACTTCACTGAAAAGAAAAGAGTACTATCATTGCATTAAGAAAAGGAAGCAAGTACAATGCTTTATAGGAAAGTAGGAAACTGCAGTAGACACCATTGTGCATATGGGATAGGTTAGCTTGCATGTCCTTGACCCTGAAGCTCCATACAAAGAGGCTGTTTAGTGAGTGTGATTGTTGATTCTCAACACCCCTCCTCAATCACAACTAAAAAGGCACAAAGTGTGTAGAGGTTGTAATGAGAACCACCTGCAAAGTGTGGGCACACCACAAACATGGTAGACACCAGAGGCTGTTGCAGAGAAGGCTAAGTGTGGGCACCAAAACATGATGGACATCCAGAGGTTGTAACAGGGGCCTCACAAAGTGTACAGGGACTGTAATGCCAAGTTACATAAGGAGTTTTACAAAGCTTATGGCAGGAAGCATTAGGGTAAGGAAGTACAAGGCTTTTAAAATAGTCTATCAGAATTATGAGAGTACAAGGACTGATGAGTCTTGTCCTTCCGATCCTGGTGATCTTCATCTTCATCTTCTTCTTCCTTTGCTCCATTTTCTTCTTCTTCCTTGACTGCGACTAGATAGGCCTTTTGGGATCTCTTTCTTGCATGGCAGAACTTCTCGGTGTGTCCGGTCCTTTTGCAGAAGTCACAGAAGAGCTGATCCTTCTTGCCTTTGTACCTGTTGCCAACATATAATGCATGCTCATCTCTAGAGGTACTTGGTTCTTCTTTAGTTTTTAGCTTCTTTTCTTCTTCTAACAGTGATACCTGGATATCAACAAGTTTAGGATTTGGCATGTTGATTAAAGTTGTTGATACATTATTATATTCAGGAGGCAAACTCTTAAGTAGAACACCGATGCAAACATCTTCATCCATTTTAATGTTGATTCCTGCAAGTTGGGTTAGGAGTCCTTCCATGTAATTAAGATGTGTGGCAAGTGATGTGCTAGACTTCATTTCAAGCCTGAAGAACTCAATCAGGAGACCATACTTTGATGATTTAGATTGTGCACCGAACAGGGTGTCAAGTCTTTTCCATGTATCCTATGAGGTCTCACAGTTATCCACATGATGGATATAACTGTCGTCTAGCTCCAGTTTGATAATGGCCTGGGCTCTGTCATCATTCTTTTGCCAAGTCGTTGCAAGGTCCGCGTCCCGAGGTTTCTTCTCTTTGCCATTTGTGATGGCCCAGAGACCCTTTTTCATCAAGATGAGCTTGATGCGGGTTTGCCAGGTGTGAAACCCGACTCCTTTGAATCGAGCATTTGGAGAATCTTTTCACATGTTGAGGTTGCAAGAGCAGCAGCAATTCAATACTAGAATTCTGAGATTTTATCAGTAGAAGAGCAGAATGCAGTGTGTCAAGAGACACAGTTAATGACAGTGTGAAAATACACTATGTCAGTGTTGATATTTGAGCTTGGGATCGTTCGGTTGTTCTTCAATCTTCTCAGGTCCTTCCCCTCCTTGATTTGATGTTGATACCTTCAAATCTGAGTGACAGTACTTTAATGAACTTCAGAGAGTATTGCTCAATGATTAAAATCACTGTTGATATCTTCCGTGAGAGAACCAGTGAAAAATGTCAGAATTTTGAAGCTTTGGCTATGGCTTTTGCATTAGGGTTTCTGGGGGCAGCTTGTTTTTTGCTGATTGCAGGAGCTACAGTGAATCATTTTCAAAAATTTTTATATGCCTAGGAAGCTGACTTCATGGGCTATCAAAGCCCCATGATAATCGTCAATATCGTGGACTATATGCAGCACGCAGGCAGCTCGAACGTAAGCAAGCACAATTCTGACAGATTTCCACAATTTTCGCAATGCTGGAGTCAGGGCGCAGTAATACAGTCGATTTATGTGCTAGGATGAATCGCTCCAAGTAAGGTAGGTCCTGTCTGGCTATGGCAGACACAGAGCAAAGATTGAGGATTTTCACAATGCTGAGCTCCACATGGTCCAATGTCCTGGATTGATGTGATACAGGGAAGCTTTGTGAGTTGGGGAATACTTTTCCTGAAGGAAGCTCCAAGAGATTTGACCTATGGAGTGAGATATAAGCAGCTCAATCTGACAGGGTGCTGCTGGCTATGGCTGCCATGGAAGCTTCAGTGAGAGTAGAGTTGGGAGATGAAGTCATGAGCTGTCATTGAGCTAGACTGAGGTTGAGAGGAATCAAGAGAGGCTAGAGAAGCAATGCCATGCCCAACTGGGCTCTGATACCATGTGATAAATGTGGGATCTAGAGCATGGCAAAACATGAAGCTATGGAGGATGAAATGAGAAGTGTGGACTCATGATGGAGAAGACAAAGACACTGTTTGTTACACAAGTGAATTAGGTTCCAAGATTGAGACTTGGACTCATAAACACAATCTTGTGTATGTGGACAATGACATTGACACTTCACTGAAAAGAAAAGAGTACTATCATTGCATTAAGAAAAGGAAGGAAGTACAATGCTTTATAGGAAAGTAGGAAACTGTAGTAGACACCATTGTGCATATGGGATAGGTTAGCCTGCATGTCCTTGACCCTGAAGCTGGATACAAAGAGGTTGTTTAGTGAGTGTGATTGCTGATTCTCAATAGTACCTCCCACGGAACTCACCACCATCACCCCAGCATCCCCACTAGCGCTGATGTGTCAAATTTCATGGCGTGGATGCAATATTTTATCAACAAAGAAATGGGCCAGGGGAGAAGCACGGAAACTACGGCCACAGGACAGAAAAGGCCAGTCGCAGATGTAGAGTCTAGGTAGGAACCCAAAAAGCAAAGAGTTGAAGCCTCCACCTCGCCTATTCACGCAACGATGATGCCACCGACTAATTACGATGAATACGTTGCTGAGCTGCTCTCCCAGTTGGAGAGAGCGAAGGAGGAATGCAAAACAGTCGTGGCGGAGTTGGCAGCCGAGAAGGAAACCATGGCCACTTTCCAGTTGGACAAGACAAGAATGGTGGCCTTGCAGTAGCGCAAAATTGCAGAGCTAAAACAGGAACTGAAGGCTAGGGATGAGAGAGAGGAACATTGGAGGCAGTTACTTGAGAATGAGACGCAAGAGTTAGTGACCATGCAACGAGGGTACAAGCTTCTCATAGGGCAGTATGAGGAGCTTGCTGCAAAAGCTGCTAAGGTGGATGCACTCAGGGAAGAGCTGAATGCTAAAGACGAAGAAAGGCAACGAGCCATGGAGGAGCAGGAGGAGGAGCTCAAATGCCTAACAGAGCAGCTGACCTATGAACGACAAGAACAAGAGAGGTTGGTCAGGGAATTTGAGGATTATGGACAGAAAATCATGATGTTGACCTTGAGACAAGGGGAAGACCTGGAAGTGATGAACAAGAGGGCAGAGGAGTGGGCTGCGCATAACGAGAAGAAGGTGAAGACACCGGTGTGCCGCCTTGCTTTAACAGAAAAAGAGAAAATCATTGCGGAGAGCAGGGCAGAGGCCGCCCAAGTGGCCTTCAGCGGTGCTCAACAGAAGATCTTCCTCAACACCATCTTGGACGTCACCCACACAGCACAAGGAGAGTCATTGGAAGCAGTATAGAGGAAGCTTGGCATGGGGAGAAGGGCTCTACACGCAGGACTGCAGATGCCACCATTGCCGGTGGAGGTGAGGCTGAGTCTGGGGGAACAATGGGAATACGTGACGAGAGCCGGCCTGACCCCCCAAGAAATAGATGCCCTAGGGTTCTAGAAAGAAGTAGTACTCGCAGAATGGCAGGGGGAAGAAGCGGAGCTAGAAATTGATGTGAATCGCTTCAGGGAAGATGTGGTCCCGCAACCCCCCTCGCCACAGGCCCAAGATCCACCACAAGCAGACCCAACTCTGCAGAGAGGAAAGCCATCTCTAAAGAAAGGCAGAAAAAGATGGTGGAAGAGGCCAGACAGAAGCTGAAAGCCAAACCAGCCATGCTACCGTTTGCGCCTCTCCCTCTGTGCCCAGATGACCTCCCGGCGGGATTCCATGCAGAGTTGGTGGTGTGGGAGGTGCAGGAACTAGCCAAGGAGCCATTCTCCTTCAGTTTCCTCCTAGCCAACAGTCTGCGGAGGGTCCTGCCCCTCAAAGTGATGGACGAGGTGATCGTGGTCGGTGGCCGGCTGGGGAAAAGATGGCTTGAAGAGTGGAAAAAGACCCCAACTTCTTGGGGCACCGAACCGGGCGACTACTGGCAAGATAAAGTTTTTGAAATCCCCTACACTGTACAAAACTATAGGGACCAACCCCTGTAGAGGAGGTGAGTATGCGACATAAGCATGCTCGCCTGGATGGCTTTTTGTAATACCCTACCATTCGAGCGGAACGACCCTACTTATATGGCATACCCTCAAAGGATAGGCATAGATTTTGATGCCAACCTCCACGGGTGCTATGACTTCCCTGTCATTTATAACTCCACTGTAGCATCCTTCGACAACGCCCTTCTTTTTACTGCAGAAAGCCTAGATGAATCCATGATGCGCTTCCTTGCAAATTTTTCCTCATGCCTTGACCCCGCCTTCATAACCACCTGTAACTATCTTAGACTACTTAGGCTACTCCTTAAGTAGGACTCGACTCCACAAGAGCGTGTGCCTCCCCTATTCTTCAACCCTAATGCTATAGATAATTGTGCCATGGCTCGTCTCATGATGAGGGCTACTCTCCTCCCTTCTTTTTTCCTAGCCCTCCTAGAGGACATGAACGACAGCCAGTTTACTAGATGCAACCATCCCTTTCTCTCCACTACCTCCCTACATGTCCGCATGAATCTAAAGAATTACATGCAAAGTCGCCAATTTTTGAGCAAGTCTCTCCGCCCACCTTCCCCTCCTCATTCTGACTAAGATACTTGGGCCTATGTCTCATCCCACAAAAAAAAAAGCACCTAGGGATCTCCCTAGCCCCCTCCTCCACTTCACGCCTAGGGCACATCAAGGGTAGGGCTTTCAGACCTATCACCCTAAGGCTCACACCGCACCACCAACGAAGCACAAGCTAGGTCCTCAAGTGTGGGACATTACCAAGGGCTTGCCCAAGGTTAGTAGACCCATCTCCTAGTTTCACTGCCATGAGCACAACACGTTACACGACAAGCACCACACCCCTTAGGGAGGGCACAATATTTTTTGCAGGTTTTATCGACTCTCAAAGGCTGGCTACCCATGGAAGACTGTCACCCTGGCACCCCTTAAAGACCCAAAGCGCGCCGGCCTCCAGCCACCCGCCTGGTGCTGATGGCCACTATGATCAAACCAGCTCAAAGTCCGTCATTGGCATAAATCTTGGATATGTATCATCCAACGATCCATGCCCTACCCTCAAGATCCATGGATAGCTTATTGATTCCACTGGCCCGAGGACTTTCAGATCCAAGGCACATATCTTCAATCACAGCCACGGGGATCAAGCCAAACCAAGTTCAAGGAATGTTTACCATAATAAACTCCCCCACACCATCATTGCATTGCTTCAAGCGCTTCTCCGACTCACAAGACGACCGGCTACAATAGCGTGACGGATGCTGACTCTCTCCATGGAGCTTACCATATGCCGGACTCACTCCGAGTCATGGGAGTGGCACTTGGCTAGGAGGGGGATAATGTTACCGTGTGCCATGGGACTGGCACTTGGCTAGGAGGGGGATAATGTTACCGTGTTTCCGACCACGTTACCGTAGCACAGAGGAATGGAAACTGGGAAGAAGGAAAAAGAGAAAAAAGGTGCCTTGGCTGACAACCAATCCCTGAAAAATTCAAATATTCGGATACGACCCTCAAAAGGCTTCAGTGTGGGGCCACGGCAATAAAAGGGGAAAAGGTGCACCATTAAAATATGGGAGCGCCCCCAAATCTGTGTAAAAGAGTGCCAGGTTTGCTCCTGTGCAAAGTGTATGCATTAGTGGGAATAGGGTAAATTAGAATGGTGGGAAATGGGAAAGAGGGCCTAGGCTATGACCGGCCATGTAAAAGAGGAAAAGGGGATGACCGCCCAGAAGGGATTTAGGGTTTTGTATATAAAGTTGAAAAAATGAATGAGAAGCTCATTCTTTGGTGTGTGGCAAAAGGAGTCCTCTTCTTCTTCTCTTCTTTTCTCCTTCTTGCTTGTGTGTGTGCACTTGAGAGAGGGAGTGTGAGTGTGAGAGAGTGAGTGTGTGTGAGGGTGAGGGATCAAGAGGGTGAAGCTCTTCACCATCTCCTCTCCTCTTCTTCTCTTCTCTTCCCTTATCTTCTCTTGCGCGCGCGGCCATGGAGGATGGAGCTTGGAGATGGAGGAGGCTTGAGGATGCTTGCGCTAGCATCTAGGATCGTGGAGCTACCGGAGTGCACGGGAGAGGAGGGTACTCGATCGAGCATCAAGGTAAGCTCACTACATTCGCAGGATCGACGGCGCGTTGGCTAAGTGAGAGAGAGGCATGAGAGCTCGCTTGAAATGCTTGAAAGAATAAGCAGTTCGAGGGTCTTGGTGGTTGAGCAAGAGCTCCCACAATTTCATCCCTACCAAGGCTCAATTTACAACAAATCAAGTGGCTGAACAATTCATGGAATGTATTTTTAAGCTTCATATTATGCCTTTGAAGATAGTATCCGATCATGATACTAAGTTCATGGGAAATTTTAGGATGATTTTATTCACTTCTATGGGAACAACTTTGACTCCAAGCACGGCATATCATCCCCAAACCGATGGCCAAACGGAGTGTGTCAATAAATGGTTGGAAGTCTATCTTCATCTTTTTTGCCATGACACTCAAGCTTTGTGGGATCATTGGTTACATCTTGCTGAATTCTATTATAATAACACTCATCATATGAGCATTGGCATGTTGCCATTTGAAGTGCTTTATGGATACAAAGTCCAAATACCTTCAGCCATTTTTCATGAAGATGTGAATCCACAAGCCAAGGCTAAATTTGAGAAAATGGAAGCTCTTTTGCATCAATGCAAGGAAAACATTAGGAAGGCACAAGATGTTATGAAGGCTTTTGTTGATGAAAAGAGGAGACCTTTGGAGTTTGAAGAAGAAGATTGGATATTTCTCAAAGTGCCTAAATCTAGGTATGATTCTCTCAAAGGAGGTCATAATAAGTTGGCTCATTGTTACTATGGGACTTATCAAATCCTCAAACAAGTTGGTGAGCTTGCATATAAGCTTGATTTTCCTTCTTCAACAGGGATTCATTCTACCTTCCATGTTTCCCAACTTAAGAAATATGTGGGTCCAATTATAAAGGTTTTAGAAGAGTTACCTCCCATGGATGAAGATGGTCTTATCATTCATGAGCCTGAAAAGGTTATTGACAAAAGAGAAAATGTTTTAAGGAACCATTCGCTGTTGGAATACCTTATTAAATGGCAAGGTTTGCCCATGGAGGATTCTACTTGGAAACCATCATCATACCTTGATTATTTTCCATGGCTTTTGTAGGAAACAAAGTAATATCTAAACGTGTCAGCTTGCTATACTAAATTTTTGTCATAAAAATAATTTCTCTATGGTCATCAAAATTGGGATTTTATGGCATGGCTAGATACTAGGGATTATCCTCTACGTTTCTATAGCTCATATATGGTGATTGGACATTTCTTATTCAATTTATGGTCGATCTTGTGCAGCAGCCTCAGTAGTATATTCAAATTTCATACTTGTAATTCATTGACATATGAGATCTTCTTCAGCTTGGAGTTTCATTATAGCATGGATTCATCACTTACAAAGCTATCCTTGTAATCTTTCCTTGTAAATTGCCCCAATTCCAACTTTTAGGACAAAGCTCTTTTAGGATAGGATGTCTTGTAATAAAGCATAAATTCCTTAGTCTAGGTAAGTATAAAAGGCGGAGATATAACATGTGAAGCATCTTTTTGCCATTATACAACATTACTTGTTTGAGGTCTCAACCTCCCACCATCTAAGAGGGTGAATATTCTTGGACACCATAGCTTGGGGTGCATACCTTGCTGCAACCACTCATCATTTGATTCTTAACCAACATTGGTAATACCATTTCATGCCTAGCCACATTGGCTATGGTTCCTTGGCATATTGTGTCTATTTCTTTGTATTTTTAGTTTAATGGCTTGCTGTGGGAATTAGATTCTTTACATCATAATTGGAAAAGGGTTAAGAACATGAGTATTGCTAGTGTGTCATTGATATTTTTTAATATTCTTTGCTGAGAATATGGGGTTTATAGTTTGGAAACTAATTCAAGAAAGGATAGCAAGAGGACACAAACAATCTAATCATAATTACTATAGTTAGTGCGAGAAGATTAGAACATGCATGCTTGACAAAAAGAATATGGATGATTGCTTACATCAGTAAATTTAGTAAAACAAATTGAGTCTTGAATGCCAAAGATTCATGAGAAATCAAGAGTCCATGTTGGTTGCTTTGTTTCTTATTACCAAATGATTGCTAATAATTGATTGCAGTTGAAGATAGTGTGCTTAAAAAGCTTACAATTAAGACTACTTTTGTGAAGTGGTAGGATGATTTTGTTTACTAAAAATTAACTATAACAATTCTTAGAAAGCATTGAAATTTCTAAATTTTCATTGGTTTGAACGAACTACTTGCACGGGAACTAGTCACAGGCCGACTAGCTAGTCCATGGTACTCGTGAGCAGCCTCTTCTTGGATGTGTTGTTAAGGGAATGGTCAAGAAGGTTTTTTGCTATAATTTACTATGATTAGTAAAAAATTTTGAGATTTTATTGGGAATCAAATCATTAGTTGTAAAAGCCACTTGGGATGAATAGGTAGACAAACTAGCTACAATTGTGTTACCATTATCTAGTCGGGACTACTGTGGTATTACCATTAGCTGGTTGGAATAGTGATTGGGATGAATAGGTAGGAAAAATAGCTACATTTGTGTTACCATTACCTAGTCGGGACTAAAGTGGTATTACCATTAGTTGGTTGGACTAGTGATAGGTAACACCATATTGTGTGAGCTCATAAAATTCTTGATGCACCCAGCCAAAGCAGGCCACAAACTTGAAAATTGTCTGATATTTGTTGAGTATTCATCACAAGTGTTGTAGACTTTGCATATTGCATTGAGATAGTCCTTCGCAATGTTGACTAGCTCCTTTCTACAGGGACAGGAGAGTGCATAATCTGAAGAGGTAAGGGATGAATTATGAGGTGAATTAATTACCATGTTTATTTTAGAAAATTTATTGTTATTTGTAGCATGGGAGGTACATTGGGTCAGTTATAATTGAGGGTGCTATTTCAAGCACTTAGCAGACTCTTTGGGAGGCCCGAAAAGCTAGTTTGGGGGCATCTAGGGGACATACTTCCAATCTATTCATGCTCATTGGTCCTTGTACTACTGATAATTGTGAAATTATAGGTTTTTGGGGATGAATTGTAGGTTTGATACCAGCAAGGAACCTCTCATGCTCACTTTCCCATTGGGAAAGCAATTGATAGGTAGGAAGTGGTTGACTAGACACTATCTAGTGAATATCTTTCCTTTTCGGGTTTGGAGGGATGACTTGCATGTGGTTTAGTGTCCTACCTCATTGTGTTAGAGATCACCAAGTCATATGTGAGGATTCCACTCCAAAGTCAACGGGGGCAACTTGTGACCTTGCAAAATCACAGGTAGGCTGTGACCTCTAACTGCACTACACTACAAAGCACTGGTAGTGGTTGGAAAAACTTCATGATGTCTGATCAAACTCATGTGATGGATTGATTACCTCATGGGTAAGGATTGAGTACTTATGGACTCTCAAGATAGTAGGATAACCCATATTTACTTGAACATTAATGCATCCGTTTATTCCAATCACTTGAGTCACACTTAGACCATGATTTTCTAGACAAGACAAAACCCCATGGAGATCATCCACCACCATATGATTCTCAACACCTCAAGACTTAGTGCTCATCATTTCAGTCATCCAAGAGACACACTCTTGAGGTAATTTGGAAACCTTGACTCACCTTTGAGTGTAATAGTGCCAAAAGAGAGAAGGTCATACCACACATTCAAATCTTGACAAGTAGTACCGTATACAAGGGAGAACAAGAAGTGCCTACTTAGCCACTGATGGCCACAAAGAAACTAATCTTAAGCACTTGCAAGTCCTAACATTACACCACATTGACTCAAGACAGACAATATCTCAATCATGCAAGGAACACCCAATAGGAATCCCTAGTACTTTGTTAAGGCTCATTAGCCTCATTAAGACACTTGTCACCCAAGAGTATGCAAAAAACATGGCAGAAAAAAGTTCAAATATTGACTCTTGGAGTTTGATGCAATGGAATTCCCTATGAATATCTAGAAGTTAATATCACTCTACGACCAACACACACGAGTTGAACATAGAGGAAGAGATGTGGAAAAGATCATGGCAGATGTAGAAGCTGAGAGGAAGATTTGAAGGGATCTCATTAGGCAAGTTGCAAGGTTAATAGGAAATCAAATACTTGATCCAAGAGGTTCACAAGCCTCAATGGCATAGAAAAGAGCAGCTTTGATGCTTCCAACTCTGATAACCTAATTGTCAAGCTCATGACTGTGAGGTAGAAAGATAGAGAGTAAATTTTAGACTACTTCACTCATGTGAGAAGTCTCTATAAAGAGGATCCCAAAACCTGAGAGACCCATAGCTAGGGGAGTGTCAATGGGATGAAAAATGAAGAATTGCATAAGGCTTTGGCTAGCAACTCAAGTTTACAAAGAGATGTTTTGGGTAATGTGTTCCATGAAGCCATAAGGGTGGACAATCTACTAAAGGAAAGATGTAGCAAAGCTACACAATCCACAAGAACTATCACTATCCATAATGCAAGGTCTACCATTCATAGTAGCGAGCAAGCAACATCTGAAGCATAGGAAAAAGGCAAGAGTGTGGATTTATCTCAAGACTAACACCCCTTGCTTTTTTCTTCTTCCTTTTTGTACCTTTGCTCTTCCAAAGTCTTGAGAAGGTAATCAAAGTCATGTTTAGTTCCTAAATGCTACAAGGAACCTATGACGAGGTGTCCTCTAGCCACCATGGCACCTTCTCCATCCTCTTTTTTGGTTCAATTTTTTATGTTGCAAACTTCCTAAGAAAAGAGGAGATCCCATGCATTTACCACATAGACGAAGGCATGGTGTTCACTACAACCTCGATACACATGAAAGTTATCACTTTCCCCTAATATTCAATGTGAAAGATAGTCAGGACCTGACCTGCCTCCAGTTTCAAGAGTTAGACATGGAACCTTCATTCAAGAAGTTTAAAGACATATTTTAGAATTTCCCAAATCCAACCTTTGTGACAACCTGTAACTATCTGAAGCTCTTGATGTTGTTGTTAAGTCAAAAGAAAGCAATTGAAAAAGGTGGATTCCACCCCTTGTTTTTTTATATAAATGTGGGAATAGATGGGTATGCCATGGCAAGGCTCATACTCTAAGCTACCATGCTACCTATCTATTGTATGAACCTTTTGGAAGACATGAACAAAAGCTGGTCCACAATCTGTAATCATCCCTTATTGCCTCAACAACAATCAATATTGACTTGTCGATTAAGACATGCATGATGAGCAAGGCCCTCATTGAGAAATCCATGATGCCCCTACTTCCATCAACCCAAGATCAAAGGAGAGGTAGGGAGGAATAGTTTCCAAAAATTAAAAAAACAAAAAAAAATCACTCTTAGCGATTCCCATGTGGGAAATGGTCAGTGGTTGCAATCCACTAGCTCCTTTTCAACCTCCAAAACCCCCTTCCCTCTTATTTCAACCCCCACTTTCCACACAGTCATTCAGGGTCAAGGGCAGGACATCCCAAGAAATTAGCAGACCTGTCACCCTGAACACCACCTCATTGCACCTAAACCTATCACCAATTCAGTGCTTAAGTGTGGGACAAGCATGGGGAATCTTGATTCACCTAGTGCAAATCCATCTCCCAATCACTCATCCACCCACTTACACCCCACTCACTATCACAACTTTTCCCTAAATGAATTTTGAAGAGCGAGAGAGACCATCAACAAGCACCCCTTCATTCATTAGCACATGACCTCTTATCTTCCCTATCACCATTCCATGCAAGTCCCAAGCTCCTTCACCAGTGCCAAGAGAGTGGCACTTGTCTAGAGGATGGGGGTAATGTTAACCTTTTTTGCAAAAGAGATGCAAAAGAAAGAAGCAACAAAAAATGAACATATATAAAAGGAAGTAATAGGTGTCAAAGAAGTGAAAATTATGATATGTGCAAGGATCAAGGAGAACCCAAAAGTGATAGTCTAAAGATACACTAACCACATCCAGCTGGTAGAATTCAAAGCCTATAGTAAAAATCGCTCATCAATAAAGAAAATAGACAAAAATAACATGAAGATGTCAATCGCTCCAGAAAAATTAAGAATTAAAATCAATACCAAGAAGGTTCAAATAATCTTTTGTAAAATAACTCCCGAGCACCGATCTCACTCTTGTGCAAATTGTAAATTAATGTGCATTTAAGGGAGCATGAGTGGAGTGAGTTAGGATGTCTAAACATGTCAAAGGACTCTACTAGAGCAGAGCACGCATGAAGAGACCATGGGTGATGGGCACCCTTGAAACATAATCCCAACCAAAATCTTAAATCAAAGGTCACACATATATGGTGAGAAAAACTTTATTGTAACCATTCCATCAACTAATGCAAAGTAGGCTTATCTCTTTTCTTCTTTACAGTCTCATTTGCTTATCTGTGTGGTCATCTCTTGTATGCAAGATCTCAGAGAGATAGGGAGAATCTTGTGAGAGCTTGTGAGCTTGCTCTTGGTTAATGTAGCAAAACTCCATTGCTTCCCCTCACCTTCTTGGGATCTTCCTAGTTTGAGAGGTGGAAGAGTAGAGACTTTGTGGTAGAGATAGAGAGCCAAAGGGGGCTTGGAGAGAGAGAGAGAGAGAGAGAGAGAGAGAGAGAGAGAGAGAGAGAGAGAGAGAGAGAGAGAGAGAGAGAGAGAGAGAGAGAGAGAGAGAGAGAGAAGAGGTGGACTTGTATTGGCTTGGAGAAACAAGCAGAGACCAACTCTTTTTGAGTGAAGGATGACGGAGAGAGAAGTGTGGAGGTTATGGTAGCATGCATTAGTAGAGTTGTTGGAGCTTGGGAGCTCTCAACAAACATCTAGACTACATGGGGTGAGTTCCCCTGCATCTCCTATTTTTCTTTGGCTGTCTTCTTGCTTGAAGGGTTGTGGATTCTCATCTTGAGTGAGCCAGATGATCATGGGTTGAGAGATCGTAAGTAGACTTGGCTTGAGGGAGTGCATGACTGATATGCATCTTTCTGTCTAGATCTGGCACATAGATGAAGTGACCCTACAACAATGTAATGCACATGTAGTAAGGATCTATGAACCAAAGATGAAGGGGTAATTCAATGATATTTCCAAGTCTCAAATATTTAATGCTCTAAAATTTGAACATACTAACACATAACTATCTATAAAAGGACTTCATATCAAGAGATATAATTTGCGTATAAAATCAAATAGAAAAGGTACATTATGAAATTGATAGCAATTTATAGGAATATAAATATAAGTTATCATAACTAGAATGGAATTTTTTAATCTTGCCAAAACTTTTTCTTTCTACATCTATCTAGGACAAGCCATTAAACTTAACAAAATATGCATTGATGAGGCAATCATAATTGCATTCTCTACTACAATAGAATTGTAGCAAGAAACATAATCATATACATTTATTATACTAATTCGTTTGGTTAAAATATTATGGAAAAAGGGATAGCTAAATTTTATTTTATGAATAATAATTAATTATTGAAAAGTAGAAAGACTCAATTGGAAAATTAAATTATATCCATCCCTTAATTTTAGCATTTTCTACTCCTTAAAGTGACTATTTTGTTAAGGTTCTTATCACTTGCAAATGGTCATACCACCATGTGATCAACCTTTACACTAAAAGAGGAAGATAAAAACATGATCTACTATTTGTAAACATAGCCATGCCGTGTAAGTTACTTTCATATTCTTTTTCTCTCTACAAGATAGTCTAATAGGGCATTATTGGGTTGCCAAGGGATTTATACTAGCTACATACCATGGAGTAATAGTTTCAACAAGAAAAGACAAGGTATCAGTAAGGTCTACATCATCTTGATCCTATACATTACACTTAAGGAAATATTCATGATAGATTATCAATGAGGAGCACATGGAAGCAACCATTCTCTATCACCATCTCAAAATCAACATCCTACAAGAGGAGTAATATCCCATCATCCAACCTATCACATGATCTTTGTTCATCAATAAAAGATGAGACTTCTTGGTCGACATAGAACTTGAAGTGGATACACAAAAGGTAATGTTGAAACTTCTCACATGCAAAAGGTCATTATTGAGTCTACATAAGCTCTACATCCTTTCTTAAGGGCTTTTGCAAAGGACCCACTTCCATTTCAATAATCAATGGCCCAACAGGACATTATAATCAATGGCCTCATAAGGAGGAGTCACACTGATAAAATCAAGTCCACCCAAAGTATAGTTTCAATTCAATGTTTGTTGTAGAAAAGATTCCGTTTTCATCAGATGCACAACTGAATGTTGTAAAACTTCCATTTGGCTCCAGCACCTTTGACGTGATCCAAGGATCCATCTCCATGAGATGGGCTGAAGTGCATCCCCTGCTGAGAGCTTCAATGCTAACTGAGCCTGTGCCACTAAACAAATCCAACCATCTACCTGAAGAGAAGCTTTTGAATCCATGCAACCTTGCCTCTAAAATATCAAAAACGGCCTTGGAGAATCTTATGTGTGCCCCTAGGCACAACTTTTTTTGCTTGGATACTAGATGTGTGAGACTTTTTTTCATCAACTGGGATCTTTGGGCTCAATATTTGCTAGCTCAATAATCTCTTGAATGGACAACTTGGGGCCTTGGCCAATACTATAGATCTCTTCCTCATAAACTATGGGGCTATTGATGGTTTATCATCTTCTACTGAGAGGACGTTGAGAGGCATGGTCTTGCCGCTATTGTCAAGCAGATATAGGGAGGTAGAAACCGTCAGCGTGAGAGATGGTAGTGGTAGGGGCAGCAATGGTACTGAGAGGCAAAGCCTAGGTTTTTTTCCTACAGGAGTAGTAGTTGCTATTGCTAGTGGAAGGGATGGCTTGAGAGATTAGGATGGAAATGGACTTGTATAATGACTGGCCAAAGACCAAGCCACTTTTAACCAGGTTGTCAAGCCAACTCTTAGGAGTTGTTATACTGAATAGGTGATATTGATAACTAATTTCTATGATTTATCCTAGCCTTCCTCAATTGTTATGACACTCTTTCGTAGTAGTCCAACTAATCTAATATCGAGGACTCAATAAACTTGCATATTCTCGCACTCTATACTGGACACTAAAATACTAAACCTAGGATTTTTATCTCTTAAGGAGTAAATTTCAGAGCATAAATCCAATAGATCTATTTGCACATCTCTATTTAAATTCCCTTTAAATTATCCCTTCTCTACCCTTATATGATAAAGTTTTTCTATTATTTATTAATCAATAAACATTCAAAATAAATCAACTAACATTTTCACAAATCCAAAAACTCTAATTTGCCTTATAAACATTTCCCTGGTCCCATAATGGTATAACTTAATACCTCGTCAACACTTTTAATTTGCATAAAGTTAGACACACCATATTTTATATTAATAATATTTAAAGTAATAATGTTAAATTAATTTTATTTTTCTCTAAATCCAAAAAAATTTATAAAAATATAAAACTATATTCTCAGGTTTTCTATAGAAGATCCTAGTTTTTATTGAATTAAAAATATGCTTTTTATTTAAAAAAAACTGAAATTTTCATCCAAAATAATAGTTTTTATTTTTAAGACATATTAAACATCTTTCAAAATTTTTGAAAAAAAAATAAAATACTTTTAGTAGTATATAATTCATTAAAAAATATTATATCTTATAAATGTTCAACCAAATATTTTATTTAAAAATATATCTATACCATTTTTAAGCCTTTTTAAAGCATTTTAAACTATTTTTATTTTTAAAATATAAAATAAAACCTACATAAATTATAATAACTATCTAGAGTTGAAACTGAGATTCAAAGTCATTTGATAAAAATTATAAACCAAATAAATATTTATAGTGAATAACTTATTTCTGTTAAACGAGTTAAGGCACTTACGTAAAGTTCGAGAATCGTAATTGCATCTTTGGGAGCCGTGTCCTTTCTAGTCGAGCCAAGGCAAGTCTATCAAGTCATTCCAAATAGAAAACTCATCATTTCTCGCTTCGTAGAGTTTTCATTTTCGAATTGCCTTTTTGCCATAGGAATAGCAACTTATAACACTCTTAAGACTTAATCTTGATTCATTTCAAGCTTAAGAACCTAGCCTCTATAGTTTCATGTTAATGAATAAGAGGGGTGAAGAGAGTAATTCAATATCTGGATCATCTGTCCACCGAATCAAGAGCGAACTGGAACGATTGGAATGCAACAGACTATTCTGCTACCCTATCACTTCAGAAGAAGGGGGTACATTGAAGCTCCAAATTTTAGATTGGAAGAGAAGACATGGTGATGGTTTTCTACAAGCCATTGGCTTCAATGCTCCTCTCTTGCTCCTCCCTAATTACATTTCTTTTACAATCTTCTTGTTTTGATGGCTTGGGAAGCCTCCTATCTCTCTCCCTCCTCTAATTGATGGTGCCAAAAAGATAGAGTTCAAGGAGATGATGGCGCCAAGAAGATAGAGTTCAAGGAGATGATGGCACCAAGAAGATAATGAATCCCTTCTTCAAATTTCAATGATTCCTTTCTCTCTCTCCCTCTTCTCCAATTTCCCATCTATCCTCTTAGTCTTGAAGATGACACCTCTCTCATGTTCGGTAGAATCAAGTTCCAACTGATCCAGCTTCACCCTCCTCTACTTGTATCTCATCCCCCTTTTCGTTTTTGATGGCGATTCATCTTTCAGCTCCCAGTCTGCTTATCATCAACTTTTTTATCTCCCTCTCTCCATCTTCCATTTCGCATGATAGCGCCCCCCTTCATGTTCACGACCCCTCCTTTCCTCCTCGTTTTTGCAATGGCCATCGCTTTCTTTTTTCTTCATTTTACTAAAAAAGTGAAACCTTTCAATTAATTAATCCTACATTCAAAATAATACCTCCAACTTACAAGCCTTATGCAATTCCTTAGACTTCCAAATCTTTGTATATTGTGCTCAGTCAAGTAAAGAATCCTCAAGCATGGTCAATGATGAAGACTCTCAATGCAAGAGATATTCTACTACACTAATGATAATTATACAAAGCGAGGGTCCCTTAATAGATTTGGCCTTGACAATTTGACCGTCTCATTGAAAACTCCTATGTTGGTTGTGGAAAGGTTCAAGCTTTCCAATTACTTGATATTCAACACCTCCCCAAAGGGATCTCAATAATAATCAATAATCTAACGATCGCCCTTGTAGATCATTGCCAAATTATCAATGTAAATGATGATGATGATGATCAGGACGTAGCATCAAGGTTTAGTTATAAATCATGCAGATTCAATAAGTAAATCTATCAATATTTATCTAGAACTCCACCTTTCTCTCCTACAAGAACTTCCTTGTACAGGCATCACCTTACCAGACTGCAAAGACGCAGCCTCCAAAAACGGCAACAACGAGCACCGCATCTACGTTAAATTAATGAAAAAAGTTGGTAACAATGTGCCAATTGTGTACAATTTTGCTAAAAACTTTCCAATAATAGGCATTGTTTCTAGGTGTTGACATTCTCCCCCCACTTAATTGCGAAGTATCCTCATGAGCATAGCTATGTCACAAACATCCAGCAACACGAACACAACCACCACGAGCACTGCTACACAACTGCAAAAGAAAAATATACTCTCTTATACTTAATTGCAAAGCATCCTCGTGAGCACAGCTACAAGAACTGCAAAACTGCACATTGAAAACTAGTAGACACTTAAAAGATAGGAAAATATTTATTGGTCTAGAGCCACTAAACAATAATAATCCTCTAGACAAGAAAATGCCACACTACTATCCTACTAGGAATATTGCTTTCGAAATAGCCTCACTAAGAAAGTCCATGCCAAACAAAGAAGCCAAACAAAGCAAGCTAATATTACGACACGAAATAGGACTCCTATGGTTTAGTTACTAACCCTCCATGTTCTACTAGAACAACCAATCACAATGGTTCCTAACTTCCAACCCCATGGCATGTGGAGGACGACGGAATCCCTGATGGCTCTTTGTGGACTGGTTGGCGATGGCAGCGGCGGCCCAGGATGTAGGCGGCAGCAGCCTTCCGTCCTCCTCCCTCAGCTCAATGTTATGGCGGCACTCTTCTCTTCGCAATCATGGCAGGGGTGTCTCCTTCGGTCTCTATTTCTCACGGCTCAGCCTTCCCTTCTCCAGCGGCCCCCCCTCGTTTAAATAGTGGAGGGGAGGGGGATCTTTCCTCCCGGCGTGTCATCATGCATGGTCCCCCTCCCTCCATAAGGCTCCACCAAGGAGCTTAATAGCTCCTTCTATTCCCCTCCCCCTCCAGCTCGTCAGTCGGCTGGAGGGATAAGGGGGGAATTTTTTTTAAAAAAAATCTATTAATCCAATTCATTTTTTTAACGGGGAATATTACATAGCAGCATTCTTATAAAGTAACTCAAGCAAGGTGATGTTGGGGAAAATAATGTTGACATTCAATTATTTAAATAGAGCACATAGATTGGTTGAGCCAACATGGAAAGATTTGGTGTCTGATGCAATATGTATCAACTGCTTCCCTAGTTGTTGAAACTTTACCACAATCTATGGTAGATATTGTATTTTACATTATGTATGCTACAAATGGGTTATTTCCTTCATAGTTAAAGGATAAATCTCCTACATGACTTCCTTATCCACTACTTTTGCACATTCCATGGAAATATGTGAAGCTAACATGAAATAACCAATTTAGATTCTTTACTTATTTCTACTAATGGGGATTATAGAGTTTGCAACTTCATTTGGAACTACTCTAGCATTCCTATATGCAAGTAAACAATGCTAATAAAAAGTATTATTGCACCTCAATTTTTGGGGCGATTCAACTAGGTAACTACTATGTACACATACAAACAGCTCAATTTGCTAACTAAAGAGGATGTCTAATAGTAGCTAGCATTTTCTCTTTTCAACTCAAATATTTACACTACAAACAAGGTTATGTATCCCTAATACAAGGGTTCATATACTAGTTGAGATGATTGTCCCCCAAACTTACTCAACTTCCATTGAGGAATGCTTCTAAATCTTAGGCGTTGATGTTTGTTCTTAGGTGCACAACACTATTAAAAATTTTAAAAATTTGAAAACCTAATCTAGGATGAAGTTGCAGGCCTTCCTTTTGATGCCCATTAAGGGGTACCAATCAAGAACTAAGAACCCACCCAAAATCCTTACACAAGGGTTAACTATGCATCCTAAACTTGGCCACCCCCTTGCTTTGAAGCACTTTCAAGCGTGTCCACATTCAACACCCATGACATTGTATTTACTCTTACGTGTCGTTTGTATGCTTGGTAACTACAAGTGGGCAACAAGATTAGCATGCATGTTGACTAGAGAGCCTCACCCACCCTAGACAAAACATGTGCCATGCCAAAAATTATGTGTTGTTCTATTCATTATACACGAGTCATAAAAACAAAATATGCGATGAAGTTGCAATGTAAGAGAATGATCCACATAGTAAGGTTTACTCAAAATCCTATATGACATATGTATCGAGGACTACCCAAATTCCAAAGAGAGTCTTGCACTACATCATCCTCGAGGGTGTGCTGCTCATGAGTGCAATACCAACATCCTGAGTCTAGAAGCCAACACATGTGTCACCACTAACCCATTGGGAAATGAGAGAGTGAACTGGTGCTCCTCATTCTCACCACTGTATGCACAATCAGAAATAGTGCAAATGCCCCTGTAACTCTCCTCATAGAGTTGCACCATCCTGCCAATCAAGATAGATATCACTGTATGTGGTACATACTGTAAGGTAAGGGGAAGCAATGCATGGCAAGTGTGACATGAAAAAACAACCAAAGGGTCCACCAAGAATGTTTTGGTGCAACAGTGAGGACAATATATGTGTGGTTTTGCATTGAACCTAATACGGCCCCTTCCTCGTTGATGCTTGCGTCTCAATACACCTGTGATGTGGGGATGCTTTGGTTGTGAGGAGGATCCACATTCCTCATTTGGTCAAGGATGGTCACTCTTGCCATGTCCCAAGCATGTCTGTGTGACATTTACCTGGACTTGATAGATCCCACCCTTTGTAGGCATATCAATCTCATGTAGGGCAAACATGCGAATAAGAGACTCCCTTGCACTTTGCAATTGGCGCATACAAACTTCCCTTTGTGTTGAGGTATAGGACGAAACCTCAACCTCAATGCGTTTGAGGAGCCCTCTGAAGTCCTCAATAGAGGACACAATATCCTCTTTCTGCACACCTACATTAGTGCATGGCCTCTCCAGTACTAGATTTTCATCACCATAAGGACTATGTGGTGTGTCATCAAAGGCGCATGCACTATCGATGATGGGCACAACCTCATGAAGGTGAGGAAAATAGCTCCTCAAGATGAGCCGCAAGCCATAGAGATGTTTACAATCTACAACCCAATCAGCACAATCACAATAGTTTTCTTGCACACTTACATTATACCATTTGTCTTGTTGTGTTGCACTTGCCATTTTGAAGATCATGGTTCCCTCATGAATGACTTGAAGAGACAAGGGATCGACCTTGTACTATTGGAGTATCCTCTCCCCTACTGCCAATCTAGCTGTGTGGCTCTTGCTCGCCCCATAGACTTTGAAGCACCTAGAGTCAACTGCGAGAAAATAGTCCCTTTCAAGAACATAATGTATCACAAAAAAATGATAATAACATTCCAACTCAAAATTATGCAGATTACCTATCTCCTACTTCTGTTTGAAGAACTCAAGTGTAGTTCCACCCATTCTCGATCCTGATGATGAGTTGCCAACAAGGGCGTGCAATAGATCCAATATAGACATGTTGATCTTGGCATCAAGTAGAGTGTACTTGATGTACTACCATAGTCTCTCAATTAGATTGGTGGTGTCAACATTACCATGCGAAAACATGCGACCAAACTTGGGACATCTTGTATGCCATATACAATCTTTTCCACATCATCCATTTGTAATGTATCGTACCACGTTTGGATGAGAGGAGTAGTGGTGCAGTAGCTGTTGAAACAACTCGTCAAATTGCAATTCTATTGGACATTGCATGAGATTGGACAAGGATGTGTGGCTCTTGCTCGCCCCATAGATTGGATCACGCTCATCCAATGGAACCTTGATGCACAAGCACATGGGACACTAATCACTACCAAGCTCATTGAAACACACGAAAAGTAGTTCTTAAAACCAAAGCAATCATAACAATGTGTACTTGTGGGAGAAGATTCTCAACCCAAGCCTTCTTTGTATGGAACCAACAAAGAATAATATGGCATGCAACTTGGTGTCTAGTGCCATCGAGATAGTTGGCAGTCCAGCAATGAGGATCATCGAAGAAAACCTTTGAGAGTGCTTCCAACTCTTATTGAGACTTATCGATGACAAGTGCAGAAGGGCGAATGTCACCCATTCTAGAGAGAACTATTTTCATTGTGATCTGCAAAGCGATGACCTCTTGCTTCAACCCATTGTCACATGTGCACAACATAAACCAAAATAGGAATGCCCATTCCATGTTGGTTTGGTAGAGCTGCCACATAGAGAGGAAGGCCAAACACATTGGTCTTAAACATGCTATCAATTGCCCAATCATTATTCTTCGAGAACCTCTTGCTCATTTCTAGCATCCATTCATCTTGGACAACCAATATGAATGGTCTATCCTTGTCCTCTTTCGCATGTGGATTATATGGTTGGAAATATAGCACCCAAAGGACCCAAGATTGCTTTATCAAATAGATATACTAATCACTATAACATATAAATATCGAGAGAAATATGACAAGTACCTTGTTTTGGTCTCATAGACAAATCGCTTCCAAGTATGTCGCGGTCCAATCATCCTTAGAAAGTTTGCCTGCAATATACCAATAGCATTAATGCTCAAGGTAGCCCAAGACCATCGAACAATAACTTAAAAGATGAGAACATACCTTCATTTCGCATTTGGTAAGATAGTCTTTGCACCTCTTTTGGAATCATGAAGAACCTATACGTTACACGATCTAATGGAGAGGCATTTTTGAAATGAAATTGCTCTTTCGTCAAGCTCATCTTGGCGATGTGGCGGCATGTTCCCCTGTCAAATAGATTGTCCTTACAGCAATCAACCACACATGGATGCACTAGTAAGTGATACAAATCACTGCGAGAACTAGGTGTATGGCCCTCGTGTAGAGCATGTACTCATAGAGTAACCTTGTGGAGACCATCTTTATACTCCATTTGCACCTTGAATGGGCAACCACATTTCTTCGAGGTTCTCAATCTGTGAATTTGGGAGCCTTTGCGAGTTGCACTGCCACCATGATGACATGCATATTCCAATATTGTCTTCCCTAAACCATGAGTTTTGGTTGAGTGAACCTTGACTAGCCTGGCTTTGTGTTGAACCATGATCTCTTGAAGTTGGCACTCCACAAGAGATATGTCTGAGGCAAGCTCCAAGATAGGTACTTTTCCGTCAAACCCATGGGGCTTTGTGGATGCCTTGCAAGTACAAGCACCAATGAGCTCTTTCACATAAGCGAGAGGGATGCCATGCTTTCTGATATCCATACACCAATTGGATTTGATGGAGTCCACTATGGCATTAATGCCTGCGTGAGCCCCTCTAACCCTATTTATGTGATTTGCAAGGAAAATACTCTCCCATTCCTCTATACATGCAATGTGCAATGATGGATCCGATTTAAGGGCTAGCACAACTTGTCCATCATCGTTTCTTCCCATGCAAAGACTTTCTTTGATCCTTCTCCACTTCTTCAGGTCTAATAGCTCCCTTTTGTCATATTTCTTGAGCACCCCCAATGTGATGGCTTTTTCTCCATTCAAATCAATTACCATCAATCCATAGCTGTCCCTGTCGAATGAGAAGTACCTTGATGAGGTGAAATTAAGCGTGCTTAGTGCAATGCTATTGCTTTCTTGTATTGTTGAATCATTGCCTTTAGCAAAGAAGTCAATCATCTCAACCGCATCACTTGTTGTTGATTCATCCGATGTTTCTTCATCGGTATCGACTTCCTCAATCTCAGGATCACTCTCCATAATCCATAGCCATTGACTATATAAGCACATATCACCCATATATCACGAAAACATCATCACAATGTCGCAATGCATCCATTGCAAACATAAGAGAAAGAGATAGAGCTATGTGTACCTTGATGGGGAAACCATGATTGACAGATCACAAAGATTTCAACTTGTGATGCCCATGTATGGTTGCCACGCGGACCTCAAAGCTCCTGCACAAAGATTCCTTCAATATGCATTGCATGCAGAGATATTCTGTGGGTAATACCGAGAGTTTTTTTTGCATCGAAAGTTTTGCACTTACCCCATGGCAAAAGGGTGGCTGGTTTTACTATTTGGGTTGGGTTTACTTTTGGTCCACTTTGGAAATTGTACGAAGAAGGGACTCCCCACGCCATTCTATTGACCATGGGGTGCAAATGTCTTGTATGACTTCCATCAATCACCCCTCAGCAACCATAATAATAATCCGAGCCCCACCAGATCCATTAATCCGAAGTACCCCCTTCATTGTCATGATGGACTTGCCTCATGCCCGGCAAAAATCGCGGGCCCCATCCACATGTCGCATGACCCCTCACCTTTTTCGACAGCCCCCCTTTTTCGGCGGACCGGGTTTACATTCTGGACCGGGTTTACTTTCTGGGGTGGGGTTTACCCTGTGCCAAAAGCAGGGGTCCAGATCCTCGCTGCAATCCACGGCCCCCCTCAACCGTCGATCCCAACTCCTCGTTCCCCATGGCACATAGTCCTAAGGGGTTCGCAACCCACACCCTTCACAGTGGTAGCCTCCTACAACACAATAGTAATAGGCCCATCAATGTTTCTTTTCCTTTCTAATTGGAATAAATTGATAAGAAAGTTCTTGAGACTTGGAGAAAGATGAGACACATGGTAGCATGTGTGGCCATTGAAAGAGAGTGGTCATTAAGGTTATTATAGTAATAGTAAAGCTAGCCCAACACATACTAGCTCTCATGTTGACTTGCATGTAGGACAACGTTCTAGGTAAGAAACCATTTGGGCTGGATAGTGAGGAGGAAGATCAAAATGGGAAGAAGAAGGTAGCTACCAATGAGACAAATACTAAGCTCAACCATTTAGTTGATGTAAATATTCTACACAACAAACAAGCACAAGATTGAGAAAAGCATGCAAAATGAACAAAATTCACACACAACAAGCACAAGAAGGCCAAGGTTGTAGGTACTAGAACATGATTTCTTAAGGTACCATTTGCTAGGCTTACTCTCCTGGAGCCCCAAGAGGAACACCAAGGAAAAGGGAATTTTCTTGCAAGAAAATCTATCTTGTAACATCACCAAGCTTTTATTTCATTCTTCTAATAACCAAAACAAAGAAAACAACAAATTTTCATGCAGTATCATAATAGATATCTCCCACGGATTTGATAGAATCAACCATAATCTTCAATATCTTCATAGAATTCTTCAATATAACAAAGAACATAGAAGAATACATCATCTTTTGAATGGAAATCAATCACATATTATTCATCTTCAATGTCTTCATAGTTCTCTCTCTCAATCTCTCATATACAGTTACACTATTTTGATAGAATTGGCTATCTTTGGCTCTCTCTCTCTCTCCTTCTCAATAGTACATCATCTCCTCACTACAATACTCTCATAATAACTCTCAATAATCCTTCTTAGGTTGTGGATGCACCTCCTAAGAGGTATGTCAAATATGAAGAGTCACCAGAGCCACTACAATGTCTTTTCACAGCTCACTATTGTCACTATCACTCAGTCTTCAGCAGTTGCTTCTTCCACTTGTGTTAGCTCTTTTGAACTTAGATTCATCCTTTCCAAAGGTTATAAAACTTTCCCAAAGTCACACATACTTTCTACATAACACTTATAGAAGGTCTACAGAACAATTACAGTATAGTACCAGAGCAGCCAGAGTACAGTTACAGTACAAAGACAGAGCAAAGACAGAGGGTCTATAGAGGGTTACAAAAGGTCATCAGAACCTCATTACTCATACTCAAACCATTCCATACTATCAAAAAATATTCAATAGGCTTCCAAAAGATCTCAATCTTCATCAATCATCAATCCATGCTTCATAAAGAAGACAATCAGAATAGAACAGAAGCTATACAGAAGGTATACAAAACCAATCAAAACCTATAGAGTTTCATATCTCCACTGAGAATCACCATGAACTTTCAAAACACAATCAATATCATCCAAAAAACTCTCAAACACTTCTATTAAAAACCATACATCACTCTAAATCCATAAAAAATCAATCATTCAATCCTTAAAAACAACAAAAAGCAGTCAAAATTTCAGTCTTTTTCCACTCTCAACATATCCCCACACTTAGAAAGGAAGCGTCCTCGCGACCTAAGGAAAAGAAGAACATAAATTCACTAAAGAGCTCAATTTTATCTTCTGTAGGATCGTTAATAATCTTGCCAAACCACAACCCCAACTTATTACCTGCATCTGATAGAAAAAACTACTAAAGGAAAACTTTCATTATTCATTAACTCATCTGATAATCATTTAAAAGCCATAACAATTTTGTAAAGGATATGAGACGTTCATCTTTAGCTTTGCACCATAAGCTTTCCATCCACAATCAATTGTTTGAAAATATCTCTCAAACAAATTATTCTCAATCAGCATGAACTCATCACATACAAATATTACAATACACACACACAAACACTAACACAACCATCTGAATGACACCTCCAAAAAGAGAGATATATATCATTAAGAATCATCCAAAATACATTGCAAAGGCATCAATGAAGATGATCCCTTTTGAAGGCTTGGTGGTTTCGAAAACGATCCATGGAGAAGGATTCATCTACAAATGTCTTTGGAGGATTTTGAAAGAACTACAGGCATCACATCCTTTCTAGCAAAACAAGGTATGTGTTAGGGAGACATAGGGCATGAAAATATAGGACATCCAATTGGTGGGAGTCAATGTTCACATTGACATTCATACAAAGTTTTGGAATGGCCTTTTGATCATTATGGGAATGTCTATGCATATATGCTAGATACCAAGCAAAATGAGTTGTCAATCTTATTGAAGGATCTAGAGATTGTCAATATTGGTGAGAAAAATGTTAGTTCTAGTATGCTTGACTGGCAATTGTCCAATCTCCTAGAATTATTGGCCAATTTATCTAAGGTCCTGTAAGAGAATCAGTCGAGCTCCATCATATTCTTCTTGAAATCTACTGATCAAACCCTTCATATTCACTAACCAACTGAGGGGGTTGAGAAATAGAAGTGGCAAGAGATGGATGTGGAATAAGTAAAAGAGGATGAAGAGATGGGTAGGCAAAATCATAAAAGGAGGAATAAGTTAAAGGAATGGCTAAAAATTTAAGGGAATAGGTTAGGAAAGGTGTTAATTGATAAATAGGAAAAGTAGAAGGTATATGGATGGATGGTGAAGGGCATGGTGGAGAAGGAGAAAAAACTCTATCTTCAATAAAAGAACAATAGGTAAATATGGGAATTTGAGGAAAAGATTGAGGTTGGAAAAGAAGAGGTAAGATTGCTGTTGAATTGGTTTGATAAAGGGAAAGATAGGTATCATAGCAATGTGCTGTTTGTTAATAGTACAGTAGGCTAGGAACAGAGGGACCTAAGATAGATCTTCTCTGATAGGCATAAAAAAAGGTTGAATCAAATGGATGGTTTTTGGAAAGGTGAGCTAAGAGATCCGCCCTCAGCTGGTTAATGCTCTGTATATAGGTAGAAGCTGTGTTCTGAATTTGATTCAAGACCACAGAATTAATCATTGAGTGCCATGAATTGTCAGGGAAAGTAGCCACTTTTGAGGAGTAACATTGAAACATGTCATCTATCCACAACTCCAAATAGTGGACATATAAAACAGCTTGCAAAACCACATCCCCCACATACCAAGCCATATCTACTTCATCTAGAATCAACAGATCTCCTCGTAGATACATGTAAGATAGCAACATGGTATCCGTCATCACAGAATCTTCAAATACCATACCAACCACTTCTGTCAGCAACTCAGGAGACCAAGCCCCACTCCACTAGAAGAGGAAGATCCATCATTGAAAGCTTCATGTAAAAGGCCAACTTTTGCAATTGATAGTGGACAAAGAAAGAATGGTCCGAAGGAACATACTCCTGGAAATGCTCAAATTTTGACCATAACAAATCCATTCGGGACTGCAATCTTTCCACTTTATCTTGGAACAATGGACACAATGTGGCATGTCTCTGGAGAACTACCAAGTCCTGCTTAGAGATAGAAGGAATCAGAGGAACATTGGGGCTTGGAGGAACAGATCGTGACTGCATCAGTTGGTCTTGCAATTGCTTGATTTGGAAAGCCTATGATTCCATTGTGTTATGAATCTGTAAGGCTAAGATTTTTGCATCTAAAAGAGTCTGAAGCTCTTGAGCTTCTTTAGACATTCTCTCCTTCTCCTTTGAGATTTTAGTGATCTCTGTTGACTGAGCCTCTGTTAATTGAATCTTCAAGGAAGATATCTCTTCTCTTTGAGTCTCAATCATTTGGGTTTAATGCTCCATCTGCTTAAACAGATCTGCAAGTGTCTTTAGCAGAGGCTAACTCTGGGGTTGCCTTATGCAACTGGTCTTTGGACTGCATCAGTTCTTCGTAAAAAGAAGCATACAGCTATTGAACACAAGCGTCACTGAAAGTTCAATCGAACTCTAGATGTCTTTATAGAGGAATGGAATGGCATCTCTCGACACTAGATTGTTCAGTGAAGGGACTAATATGTCCAAAGAACCTTCTCTATATGCTCTGAACAAATTGTTACATGTGAGGTAAGCAGGGAGGTCACTGCCAGATGTAGCAAGAATTGTGACTGAAGGAAGAACTGAAGGAGTTTTATCTGCCACACGCTTCAAACACTTTTGCTGAATGACCAGTGGAGGAGGAGAATCAAGATCCTCTATATCAATAGGTTTTGACTCTTCTAAAGGTGGTGGAGGAGGTACTAGATTAGATGGAGGAGGTGGTAGCACACCCTTCTTTAGGCCTGAGTATGTCAAGAAAGCATACACGTAGGAACCATAGGTGACATTTGTAACATTTCCTCTTGTTACTTTGACAAAATGTTGGTCCATCTTTGTAAGCAGGTAAGTGCTCCAATCAATAGCCACTCCTTTTAACACCATCCTGGAAGCTGTGAAGAGCTCTTTGGACAAGTAATGGGATGGTGTTTTGGCAGGCATAAACCTGTCTTGGAGGAACTGGTAGACCAACTTCCAAAGAGAATCAATGAGATCATGGAAATAGATACCCCAGAAGTGTTGATCACTTTCTTGACATCCAAAATTTTCTTGGTATGTTTCTGTAATAGCTTGAAAATCTCATCGTTGGAGAATAATTGTCTAGTTGTAACAAAGGGCTCTCCTTTGTAGGGAAGAGACAAAGCCTTTCCTAACCCTTGGGGTGTCAATATCAAGCCTATTTCTGTTTCAATAGTTACCTTTGTTAGAATATCAAGCTCCCGTTACTCTTCAATCAGTCTATCTTTATGTGTGTGATCGACATTATCTAGATATAGATGTACACGTGTGTGACATTCAATAGGTTGGTGTAGTCAGTGAATTAACTATAGTTAGCCTTAGTTAGTCATACCTATTTGTGTATGTCTCTTTCAGTGTGAGTATGATGGAAGAATAATGGAAGAAGAACAACAATGAGCTGAGGCTCATCTTCTGCTCCACTCTATCTCTCTCCCTCTCTTTCAGAGCTGAACACTTGAAGCTTGAAGGCTTGGAAGTGGCCATTTGACATCAAGACATCAAATCTGAAGAAAACATCAACAAAGGAGACTGTGCTTGCATCCCATTTTTTTGCCTTATGCAACTGGTCTTTGGACTACATCAGTTCTTCGTAAAAAGAAGCATACAACTGTTGAACACAAGCGTCACTGAAAGTTCAATCAAACTCTAGATGTCTTTACAGAGGAATGGAATGGCATCTCCCCCGACACTAGACTGTTCAGTGAAGGGACTAATATGTCCAAAGAACCTTCTCTATATGCTCTGAACAAATTGTTTCATGTGAGGTAAGTAGGGAGGTCACTGCAAGATGTAGCAGGAATTGTGACTGAAGGAAGAACTGAAGGAGTTTTATTTGCCACACGCTTCAAACGCTTTTGTTGAATGACCAGTGGAGGAGGAGAATCAAGATCCTCTATATCAATAGGTTTTGACTCTTCTGAAGGTGGCGGAGGAGGCACTAGATCAGATGGAGGAGGTGGTAGCACACCCTTCTTTAGGCCTGAGTATGTCAAGAAAGCATACACGTAGGAACCATAGGTGACATTTGTAACATTTCCTCTTGTTACTTTGACAAAATGTTGATCCATCTTTGTAAGCAGGTAAGTGCTCCAATCAATAGCCACTCCTTTTAACGCCATCCTAGAAGCTGTGAAGAGCTCTTTGGACAAGTAATGGGATGGTGTTTTGGCAGGCATAAACCTGTCTTGGAGGAACTGGTAGACCAACTTCCAAAGAGGATCAGTGATCATGGAAAAAGATACGCCTGAAGTGTTGATCACTTTCTTGACATCCAAAATTTTCTTGGTATGTTTCTGTAACAGCTTGAAAATCTCATCGTTGGAGAATAATTGTCTAGCTGTAACAAAGGGCTCTCCTTTGTAGGGAAGAGACAAAGCCTTTCCTAACCCTCGGGGTGTCAATATCAAGCCTATTTCTGTTTCAATAGTTACCTTTGTTAGAATATCAATCTCCCGTTACTCTTCAGTCAGTCTATCTTTATGTGTGTGATCGACATTATCTAGATATAGATGTACACGTGTGTGACATTCAATAAGTTGGTGTAGTCAGTGAATTAACTATAGTTAGCCTTAGTTATTCATACCTATTTGTGTATGTCTCTTTCAGTGTGAGTATGATGGAAGAATAATGGAAGAAGAACAACAATGAGCTGAGGCTCATCTTCTGCTCCACTCTATCTCTCTCCCTCTCTTTCAGAGCTTAACACTTGAAGCCTAAAGGCTTGGGAGTGGCCATTTGACATCAAGACATCAAATCTGAAGAAAACATCAACAAAGGAGACTGTGCTTGCATCCCATTTTTTTGCAAAAGCTATCCTCAAAATCTGGCATGACCATTGGCTCTCCTCAAGTGTCGGACTACATTTCGAGCTTGCTTGGAATTCATCCTCTATTAGAACCATGTATCCATGAAGGCTTCATATTTATCCTCAAGCTACAAATAACAAGAGCCATGAGGAGAGACCTAGTACTTCATCAAGGACAACTACAATTCCTCCAACAAGACCCTTTTTTCAGGACTATCTCCAGCGTGAAGCTCCTACCCATAATGGTGCATACCAAGGGACTAGCATTTGTAGGAGAGGGGTAATGTTAATCACATTTTGGAAGGACAAACAATAGGAAGAAATCAGTGCGAAGTGCGAAAAGTCAACTCCAAGGACAGATGCATTTTGATCTTTGGAAATCTTTGACAAGGGTCATATTTTTTTTAGGAGGACTTTATGTTGCAACTATACTATTTCAGAGCCCCCCATGTTGGAAATTCATTTTAACACCAACAAAACTTTGAGGATTTCCTTATAATAGCTTACTAGGTGTCATCCACTAATTGAGAATGTGTGCACCTTTCAATGTCTACACTCATAATTAAGATGGTGATGGCTTTGCTGTGTCTTTAGAGATAACTCTCTGACCCTTTGTGCAACACATAGGCAATCAAGAGCTTTGGGCAAAGTTAACTTTTCAATGAATTTTGTCTTTAGAGACTAATATAGGAGCAACTTCAAAGGGTTTTTGTGGATGAATCTTATAAATTTCCTATTGTGCTTTCTATATAATTGAGTGGACTTGCATTGAAGTTTGTAACACATCTTAACATGCTATAGCTCAATAAATTCATATGTTTAAGTTATAATTTTGAATACAATGAATACCTTGATTATCTTAATGATTACCCCTACTCATTACTTCAAAAAGACTCACAAATTTGTATTTTCAAACAAGATTACTTGACCAGTCTTCATAATTTGCATGTAGAAATATACATTGACTACTTTCAATTGTCTCTAATATATTGTGTATGAAGAAATTTCTTCTTATACACGTCAAAAGGGAGTGAAAGTACCCACCTTTTAGTAGGAAAGTGCATGTATTTTTTGTCTTCCTATGAAAAGTGTCAAGCAAGACCATCTCCATCAAGCTCCATTCTTCTAAAGAAGATGATAATTATTAACTTGCATTGCTTGGTCTCAATGCCCTATACTTTAAATCTCTAAATAGATGTCTTTCTCACATGCCTTTTCTTTTAATCGTGACATCATCCTATACGTGACAACATTTCCTATACTTTAAATCTCTAAATAGATGTCTTTCTCACATGCCTTTTCTTTGAATCGTGACATCATCCTATACATGACAACATTTCCTAAGTTTTTTTAAATTGGGTATTTCGTAATTAGAACATGCCTCCATACAGGAATTGGTAATTATGCTCCTATACCAAGTGACCTCTATCTTATGTGAATTCCAAAACTATTTTGGATATACACATATTGGTAATTATGCTCCTATACCAAGTGACCTCTATCTTATGTGAATTCCAAAACTATTTTTGATATACACATGACGTTCGCATATGCATGTGTGTGTGCACATTATGTGTTTGATATGCATGTATACACTCCGACTTAGTTCAAGTGGATAAGAATTTGGTAGTTTGAGATAAGAGTAAGTTTTTCCTATTGACTTATAACACATTTGTGCACAAATGTATGCTTACCTTTAAAGCATGCATGATCATACGGTTAGGGAGACCCTCCTTCCCTTGCAACTTGCTAGTATGAGAGTCTCCCTCGGCTGTCCTACATCTTATGCACTTACACACAGGCCTAGATAGCCAATTTGCCGTGCAAAAGGAAGGGGCATTTGGTTGACGTGACGACTTTCGATTGGTTCCCCAACCACGGGGCAACAACTCTTGCCCAAGTGGAATAGGACAAACATGTTAATTCAAAAAGCCGATTTGCAGTTGTCAAAACTTGAATCTTTGCCCCATAGGCACGCGATCCCTACCACTTACCACTTACCACTTACCACCAAGGCAAATGGTCTCTTACGACAATTTCCCTGGCGCCGTGTGTAAACAAATTGCTGGGCAACAGGCTGGGAAGGGGCTTGCGGCCAGTGTGTACGGGCCTTAGGCTATATCCTACATCTTAGCGAAAAGTCCTAGCTGATAAAAAGCCATAAAAACATCACTGATATTGGACTCCGGGAGTTCTTACAAGAGTTGTCGTGATTCGGATCACATAATAGAAAAATTATAATGCTAATTGGGTTGGCAATTATAAGTATGCGGCAGGAACTCATTTTCAGAAGCCAGACGTCGAGATATTGTAGCTTACTATACCTACGTCGCAGCAACAAGCTGACGCGAGATAGAGAGAGAGAGGAGGCAATGGCTCGAGCTCTGGTTCAGACAAGAGAAGGAGAGCCCGAGGAGGTGATGCAGCTGGTGACGAGGTGATGCAGCTGGTGACCATCAAGGAGAAGCACGGTCGACTGCCATCACCAGGGCACGTCCTTGTGAGGATGACTGTCCGCCCCATCCACCCAGTCGACTGTAACGTGTCCACTAGAATCATCCAGGACACGTCTTAGCAGTCCATCGGAAAGGATGTCTAGAAAACTCCGCCCGGCACTCCCATGGAATGTTACGAGTTTTGCAATCTAGGTCTTCCCGTGTCTGCCATGTAGCGGAAGTATCCTGGCCGTTTCCACTTAGGATCGACCGGAATTTGGGTTTTCCTGTTTGGTCATTAGCTAACAGCAACTAGCATCAGACCCAAGTGAACTACTTTACGCAGAAACGCCAGGTCCGAAGCGGATTCACGCTGCACTTGGTTCAAGGAGAATGGGAAACGAGAGGGATGCAAAACTCAACCTCTCAGCCATAAGGCATAGTCCCATTCCGTTCCCCTAAAACAACGTAAATTTGGTAAGATGTAACTCTAGGTCATCGTTCTCGTTATTCGTTTTGATGATGATGATCATCCCGCTGTTCTTCGAGATTTTTGAGAAAAGTCCCCGGCTAACCGGGACCACCCATCCGTAGGACGGACCCATGGTCCATCCTCCGCACTTTTCTCGGTTTGTTTTAGTTATGTAATTATCTAACACATTAATTTGACATATAACAAACAGCTTCTTTAATTAACCCTGTTAAGCACTGGTTCCTTCACGTAATCTTATCACGTGACATAGAAAAACAATATCAAACAACTTCTTTATTATCATTTCATCATTTTATCTTTGAAATACAAGGAGTTCCGCCCGTAGGCTTGTCCATAATCCGCCCGAAGGCTTATCCAGTAATCCGCTAGGGATCACTATTCCAAGCTTCTGCCCGTAGACTAGTATGCGGGCCTCGAGATCCAATCCCGAGTCACGTTAGCCTCTTGTGCAGGACCCGGAAGGCGAGGGATTTACGGCCAGAGCCCCCCCTGGCACCCAAGCGTCCTCCTGCTCCAAGTAGAGCTCAACGGAAAGACCTCTCGCGGCGGTTTCGGTCCACGTTCCCGGCGCGGTCAACAACCCCCTTGGTTAGGGTAAGGCAGGCAGTCGGGGGTAACTGAAGCTGCCTCTCCCTTCAGGCCTTCAACCTGAAGCATTTAGATATCTTTTCATCCTTTAGTTCCTTGAGCAAACAATGCAAACAGTGCTTTCTAAACTATTACAAGCACAACCAATTTCAGTGGTCGTTTATTTGGCCAACTATTAAGGAGTGAATCCTTCTCTCCGAATGCATCCAGCATTCGATCTGGGATTAATTGTGACTTGGCAAGATCCCCAAGGGTTTGTTTGTTCACCCTTTTGTCCTTGGGTTAGGGCCATACCCTGTTAACCCAACTTAACCAATACCTTAGGTTTTATTAATAGTAAATCCTGGCGACCATGTCGCTCCAATTTATTGATTGATCATTTGCTTCCAAGAAAATACCTAACTTCCCTTAACTTGGCAATTTTTCCCAATAAGGGTGATGTAACAGGATGACTACTCATCCTCTTGCAAGTTAACTTGCGCAAGAACTTGCCAACCTCATTTCAAGAAATGGCAAAACTCTCTTGTGAACTAACCCCAAGTCTATGCGACGTTGCAACTTGTTTGCACAAGTGTCGCCTCTATTCCAAGGGATCATTTCACCCATTGAACGGTGTTTTCTGGTCAAGGAATTATGATTAGGCTAGAAGTAGGGTTTAGGGTGTCTTCTTACTCAACCCAATCCTAATCGCACTAGGCCGACAACGTTCGGTCCTAGGGATCCCAACTCAATCCAAGTTCTAGCGTTAGGTCGAATGATCCTTAGGGTAGAAACCCTAGATCATTATTTGCGTGAGCGTCCAATTGACTCGACATTCCGGAAAGGTGGGTAGGACCTTTGGGTTTGAGGACTTCGACTTGGCGTCCAAGTACGATACTTGGCTGCATTTCTAACGTGCCAAGCCCTAGCTAGTACTTGAGGTTTTTATTGAATCGGCTAGTTATGCCTATACGAAACCCTAACAGTCATGATACCACAAATGACTTGGGTAAATTGACCTACTTGTCTTATGACAAGGACAATTCTTTCCTAGAGATGGTAAACTTGACCTAAAGTAGAAAAATAGTTGCAAAATGTTACAATATATGTAAACATGTAATTCATTACTTCTACGCACCATAAGATCCGCAATAGCCCTATCCCTTTTTGCTAAAGTCAAAAGGCATGATAATTTGAAGAATAACTTACATAGGGCCTACTAGGATTTACATCAAGGAATAACGCCTACAACCTTTTGTCTAAGTATTTGAATTTCATGCTTTTATAAACCATGCAATCATTCCTAAATGCAACTTGATGAAATGAAATTTGCGAAAATATAAGTGCGACCCTTAGATACAACAACATCGTGAATGAAGTTCATGCAATACTAAGGCAAGTGTCGATTTAATCCATTTGCAAGCATCTTTTCCCATGCAACTTATAAGATCGGTGTTCTTTTTTCATGCCGTGCAATAGAAATTAACAATTCCCTCATGCGAATCATAACGAAGGGAGTTATTGCAAAAATACTCCTTTCGTTCATGACCAATGCACTTAACAATTTCCTCTTTAACCCTAGGCAACCTGTGGCTTTCCTTTGAAAATGCACGACAAGGCAATTTACTATTAAGGTCGTGAGATGGATGGACAATTAGCGTTTATATTGAAAATACCAATTTTTCCCAATTGCATTTAACTAGGCTAGGTGAATTTGAACATGCACGGGTGCTTCCTAATCCATGGCGTTGTCATGCTTAATGCATTACTTTAGTATGAAATCACAATAGTAAAAACCTGGGTCTGTGGGCTCGGGGAGATGTCCACGTGAATGCTAGGAGAAGAACCTCCTGCAGGCACGCCTTGCGACTTCTTGGGAGCCATCGTTAGCGTGCTTACGGACTTCCGGTTTGCCTTTACCCTTACGCGATCGATGAGTCTTCTCTAACCGTTGTGAGCAGCTTCAAGATCTTTCCCCTTTTCCCTTGTACGCCGGAGATCCCTTCCAAAGTGCGGATCCTTGAGAGTACCGGGCTTGCGGGTTTTGGGCTTATGGAAGGCCCGGTTTTAAAACCGAAAAGGGCGCGTAGGACCAAGGCTTATGGGCTTATCCTTAGAAGCTTCTTAAAGAAGCTTCTGAAGATCAGCAACGACGTCGTGGGAGGCCCAATGATTGGGAAGGAAAAGGCGTCGAAGACAAGGGAAAGGACTTGATGACGATGGCGGGGATGGGCGGCGGCCTGGTGGTCTCCAGCAAGGCGGCGGCGTCCTTCCCACAGCACGGCAGCGAGTACAGCGGCGGCCTTCTTCTCTCCCAGCGTCAACAGCAACTCCCCTTCCTCTCTCCACGCAGCCTCTGCCCTCCAACACGGCGATGGTAGCAGCCGTCTGTCCTCCCTCCCCCCTCTTCAACACCTTAGCGGGTGTTTATATAGGACAAGGGGGGGAGAGAAGAGCTCCACCACGTGGCCCCTTGCATGGGTTCCCCCTTCCCCATGCAGCCCACGACTCCACCAAGCCCATCCCCCCACACTCCCTCTCCTCCAGCCGTGCATCGGCTGGGAAAAAGGGGTAAAAATTTAAAAAAAATTGCCTTGATAATATTCAATTTGCCCTTCCCAAGAGGGTGTTTATGTGCGATTTGTGGGTTTGAACCCTTGGGTTTGCTTTGCCAATGCGGAGGTCCTGATTTCTCGCGTGCAGGTCACAGATTACACTGCTGGCAATTCCAATATGACAGATAACCTTTGCATGAGGTTTACGCAGTGTGTGGGAAGTCAATTTTCATGAGTGGGAATATTACATTCTCTCCCCCTTAGAAGAATCGAGATGTCCTCATCTCGAGATAAACTGGGGATATTGAAGGTTGAGAGAGCTTTCATCCATCCAGGTAGCATCCTCTTCAGGATAATCTTTCCACTCGACGAGGCATTCTTTCAAGGTTCTAGATCTTAACTGTCTCTCCCTAACATCTAAAACCTTATCCGGTCTTAGTTCAAGGACTCCTTGACTAGGCATTACAATTTGTTGGTCATCAAGTACATGATTAGGGTTGGGTACATATTTTTTTAAGAGACTAATATGGAATACATTGTGAACTTTTAGGTTATCAGGAAGTTGCAATTTATAAGCATTGGGTCCCAGGCATTTGAGGATTTTATACGGCCCACAATACCTTGGACTTAGCTTCTTGCATTCTCCTAGAGATAGAGAACTCCTTTTAGGGTGTACACGAATGAAGACCATGTCTCCTTCTCCGAAGACCCTCTCTTGGCGTTTCAAATCCGCATATGCCTTTTGTCTATCTTTGGCTGCTTGTATGTCTTGTCTTATTGACCTTATTTGGTCATCCATGTCCTCCAACATTTGTCTTGAAGCTTCAACTCTTAGGGTTGGATCAGAAAAGTTTAGGGGACTTCGACAATCATGACCATACAATGCCTGGAAAGGGGTCATTTGAATGCTCTGCTGGTAAGAAGCATTGTAGGCAAATTCTACTAACGGCAAGTACTGAATCCACCTCTTCGGCTCTCGACAGCAGTATGCCCTAAGCATATCCTCAATGATTTGATTTACTCGCTCTGTTTGTCCATCCGTTTGGGGATGGTAGGCAGTGCTAAAACAGAGTTGAGTCCCAATAGCTTCAAAGATAGCTCTCCAGAAGTGTGAAGTGAAGAGAGAATCTCGATCGCTAATGATCCTTCTAGGTAACCCATGTAGCTTGAATATCTCCTTGATAAACAATCTTGCAATGTCGGAGGCTTTATAGTTTGTCTTTACTAGAATCAGGTGTGCAACCTTAGTAAGCATGTCAACTACAACCATAATGGAGTTGTATCCTCCTTGGACTTGGGGTAAGCCCACCACAAAATCCATACTGATGAATTCCCATTTCATTTGGGGAATGTCAAGAGGTTGCAATTTTCCTGGCATCATGACATGTTCAGCCTTGATACGTTGGCAAGACAAACATTCAATGACATATTTGAGAATGTCACCTTTGAGCCTCTCCCAATGGTAGCTCTTCCTAATTGCATTAAGAGTTTTTGCATAGCCAGGATGTCCTGCGAAAGGGGAATCATGAGCTTCCCATAATATCTTCTGCTTAAGTGACTGGCTTGTTGGTATACACAGCCTTGTTCTGTAGTAGACAAGTCCATTATCAATGGAAAATTCCTGATACTTAGCTTGTGACTTCAGATTCTGCTCCTTGGTAGATATTTCTTTTATCATGGTTTGGTAGGCCAAATCATGGCATGCTTCCTCTCTAGCTAGTTCGAGTATAGGGTTGCTTGGCATAGATACCTTTGTAGCCAGAGATCTGGCCGTTGATGGATTCTGCAAGATTAGGGAATTTAGGAATGCCTTGCGACTGAGTGCATCGGCAACTACATTCTCTTTCCCTGGTCGATACTTGATTTCAAAATCATACTCCTCCAATACTTCAATCCATCGACGTTGCCTCATGTTGAGCTCGTTCTGGGTAAAAATCCATTTGAGACTCTTATGATCGGTTACTAGAGTAAACTTGTTACCCAACAGGTAGTGTCTCCAAAGCTTTAGAGCATGGATGACAGCTAATAATTCCAGATCATGCGTGGCATAATTCTTTTCATGACTCTTCAATTTCCTTGAAGAATATGCTACTGGATGACTTTCCTGCATAAGTACACACCCCAAGGCAAGAATGCTGGCATCAGTTACTACCTCGAACTCCTTATTGAGGTTAGGAAGTTTTAGAATAGGTGCTGATACCAAACATTGCTTCAATTGGTCGAAGCTGTTTTGTTCGGGAGTTGACCATGTAATAGAAGTCTGCTTCTTTAGTAAGTCGGTAAGAGGTGCTGCAATCAAAGCATAGTTTTTGATAAGACCCTATACCATCCTGTCAAGCCAAGAAAACTACGTATTTCTTTGACGGATACTGGTATTGGCCATTCAAGCACATCTCTGACTTTGGCTGGGTCTACTGATATTCCTTCTGATGATACTATGAATCCTAGATATTCAATCTGACGTTTGAAGAATGCACACTTCTTCATTTTTGCATACAGCTTATGAGACCTCATTGTCTCAAGGACAATCCGAAGTTGAGGTTCATGATCTTCTTCCTATTTAGAATAAACTAAAGTGTCATCGAAGAAGACAAGCACGAAATCATCAAGATATGGTCTAAAAATATCCTGCATTAATCTATTGAAGGTGGCAGGTGCATTTGTAAGCCCGAATGACATAACCAAGAACTCAAAGTGCCCATATCTTGTATTGAAGGCCATTTTTGGAATATCTTCATCCTTGATCCTTATTTGATAGTAACCTGACCTGAGATCAATTTTGGAGAAGATCTTTGCACCTTGAAGGCGATCAAGAAGCTCATCTATTCTAGGAATAGGATACTTGTTCTTGACTGTTGATTGATTCAACCCACGGTAATCAATACATAGTCGAAGTGTCCCATCTTTCTTTTTCTGGAATAGTACTGGAGCTCCCCATGGTGAGTTGCTAGGCCAGATGTAACCCTGATCTAACAGTTGCTTGAGTTGTTCCTTTAACTCAATAGCTTCTGGTATGGACATTCTATAAGGTCTCTTTGCAATTGGCGCAACTCCAGGCATTAGCCTTATTTCATGATCAACTTATCTTGGAGGTGGAAGTTCAGTCAATTCCTCAGGGAATACGTCAGCGTATTCCTTTAGCCAAGAGGGTCCCTCATGAGACTCTTGCTTTTGATCTAACTTGTTGAGTTTGATCAGGTAAACAGGTAATCCTTTTCTAACCCCTTTTATGATCCGCGATACTTTGGCTAACTGGATTCTTGGCACTCCTGCCTCACCTTGAGTTGAAACAAACTCTCTTTCAGAGTTTCGAAAGGAAACTTGACCCTTTCCACAGTGGATGTGGGTGTCATTAGGCTTAAGCCAATCCATCCCGAGTAGACACTCATGGATACCTAAATTCATGACTCTGAATTTGACTGAGGTTTTCTTTCCTCCCAGAAAGAACTCTTCCTTAGCAATTTGCCTGGTACAAGTTACCTCACGACCGTTTGCCAATTCCACAAGTAGGGTAGGTGCTTCTACTGTGGCTATTCCTAATCTTTTAGCACACGCTGGTGAGATAAAGGAATGTGTACTGCCACAATCAATCAAGGTTTTGAAGCCTTTACCTTGATAGTCCGACGGTGTTTGAATCACCGAGAACTGGCAATTCGGCCCCTTCTTGTGTAAAGCGGCATGGACTGTCGCTCTTTCGAATTCCGCTTCCATAGTCGGATCTTCCTCTTCTTTTGCTTCACATCTTTGCCTATTGGTAATGCAGGCAGTTCTTCCTCTTCCACGGGTGGCGGCTCCTTGACCGCGGCCTGCACCTTGATGATGTCCCTCGCTAAGCTTGGGACATTGCCTTTTGAAGTGACCGAGTTCGTTGCAGTGGAAACATCGGAGGTTTCGGCCATTACTGTGAGTAGGAACAAAGTTGTTGACGTTATTTGTCCTTGCTTTCTTCCTTTGTCCCTGATTGAGACCTTGAACTCTCTTCACTTGGGGTCTGAATGCTCCTTTGTTCGGGTCGCTATAAGACCAATTCTTAATACCCCTTGGTCTAGCTTGCACTTCCTGAATTATAGGTGCCGCTCGAATGAGTGCATCCTGAAGATCTGATGGTCGCATAGATTCGAGACGGGTATTTACAGGTGGATTTAAGCCCGCGCAAAATTTGGACACCTGCTGCGTCGTGTCCATTTGTGGTGCATACTTTAAGAGTGAGACAAATTTAGAGTAGTATGCGTCAAGGGTGAGTCCTAGCTGTTTTAGCTCATAGAACTCATTCATTTTCTGTGTACGATATGCATGTGGCAAATATCTCCCCTGCACGGCTTGCTTTAACTTCTCCCACGTAACGGACCCCTCTGAAGTCCCTTGATCCCTGCACCATTGTTTCCACCATAGTCTAGCTTCACCGGTGAGTTTTAATTTGGCGAGCATGGCCTAATTGGTAGGTGCAGTACCAGCTGCTTCAAAGTAATCCTCCATAGATTCAATCCAAATTTCAGCATCAGACTGGACGAATCTGCCTCTCCCGTCAAAATCGGGTGGCTTTATCTGTTTGAGGAGGAACTTCTTCTCCTGGATCACAGCAGTACTTGATGTAGGAGGTGAATTTGGAACCTGTACCTGGGGTTGTGCCTGGGTAAAAGTTTTCTTAACATTATTGTATGATAATTGACATTAGCTTATCTTTAGTTCAGCTATCTCGTAAATCATGAAGCTACTTAACTTTTTGTAACAACCCTGATGCACAGTCGGGTATTGATAAAAGAAGTCCTTATTTATATTTACATGGGCGTAGCCTTATACAACATCTCGTGTGATGATAATCCAATCATTACATTTAGTTTGGGGAGAACAACGTTGTATTGCATTTGTCTACAGGAACTGTGTAATAGTAGGGTTTTGGGTCATGGATCTTTAGGAATCGATAATTCATTGGAAGTTCAGGATATCCTTTCCGCTGAAATCCATACTTCTGATGGCGGCCCAACACCTTAATCCTGTCGGCTGGGATTACACGGTACTTCCTCATATACATATGAGTTCAATTCAACCCTCCGACCTTGAATATGCAAAGTTGAATTTACGTGAGCTTCCACAAAAATGAACAGCTTCACGACTTTCAAGTCTTCCAACCACTTGATCCTCTTTAGGTTGGTTTGTAGATAAGCGAACCGGTGGGCAGCTATGTAGTAGATTCCTGAAGACCTAGTCCATCTTCGTTCTATATATAAAGGTGATGGATTATAAATCTGCTCCAGGATGTTCATCATTTCAACTCTCTGCCTATAATGCGGAGAATGCATTGCAGTCATAAACATGATCCGGAACACCAAAAACTTGTTCCGCACTTCATAGTTCTGCAAGACAGTAATGAAGATGAGGAAATGTTTGGATAGCAACAAATTTTTTTTTTACTTCCTTTTATTGAGATCTCATAAAAACAATTCCGTTGTTGGTCGGCTCTGATACCAACTGTAACGTGTCCACTAGAATCATCCAGGACACGTCTTAGCAGTCCATCGGAAAGGATGTCTAGAAAACTCCGCCCGGCACTCCCTTGGAATGTTACGGGTTTTGCAATCTAGGTCTTCCCATGTCTGCCACGTAGCGGAAGTATCCTGGCCGTTCCCACTTAGGATCGACCGGAATTTGGGTTTTCCTATTTGGTCATTAGCTAACAGCAACTAGCGTCAGACCCAAGCGAACTACTTTACGCAGAAACGCCAGGTCCGAAGCGGATTCACGCTGCACTTGGTTCAAGGAGAATGGGAAATGAGAGGGATGCAAAACTCAACCTCTCAGCCATAAGGCATAGTCCCATTCCGTTCCCCTAAAACAACGTAAATTGGGTAAGATGTAACTCTAGGTCATCGTTCTCGTTATTCATTTTGATGATGATGATCATCTCGCTGTTCTTCGAGATTTTTGAGAAAAGTCCCCGGCTAACCGGGACCACCCATCCGTAGGATGGACCCATGGTCCATCCTCCGCACTTTCCTCGGTTTGTTTTAGTTATGTAATTATCTAACACATTAATTTGACATATAACAAACAGCTTCTTTAATTAACCCTGTTAAGCACTGGTTCCTTCACGTAATCTTATCACGTGACATAGAAAAACAATATCAAACAACTTCTTTATTATCATTTCATCATTTTATCTTTGAAATACAAGGAGTTCCGCCCGTAGGCTTGTCCATAATCCGCCCGAAGGCTTATCCAGTAATCCGCTAGGGATCACTATTCCAAGCTTGTGCCCGTAGACTAGTATGCGGGCCTCGAGATCCAATCCCGAGTCACGTTAGCCTCTTGTGCAGGACCCGGAAGGCGAGGGATTTACGGCCAGAGCCCCCCCTGGCACCCAAGCGTCCTCCTGCTCCAAGTAGAGCTCCACGGAAAGACCTCTCGCGACGGTTTCGGTCCACGTTCCCGGCGCGGTCAACAACCCCCTTGGTTAGGGTTAGGCAGGCAGTCGGGGGTAACTGAAGCTGCCTCTCCCTTCAGGCCTTCAACCTGAAGCATTTAGATATCTTTTCATCCTTTAGTTCCTTGAGCAAACAATGCAAACAGTGCTTTCTAAACTATTACAAGCACAATCAATTTCAGTGGTCGTTTATTTGGCCAACTATTAAGGAGTGAATCCTTCTCTCCGAATGCATCCAGCATTCGATCTGGGATTAATTGCGACTTGGCAAGATCCCCAAGGGTTTGTTTGTTCACCCTTTTGTCCTTGGGTTAGGGCCATACCCTGTTAACCCAACTTAACCAATACCTTAGGTTTTATTAATAGTAAATCCTGGCGACCATGTCGCTCCAATTTATTGATTGATCATTTGCTTCCAAGAAAATACCTAACTTCCCTTAACTTGGCAATTTTTCCCAATAAGGGTGATGTAACAGGATGACTACTCATCCTCTTGCAAGTTAACTTGCGCAAGAACTTGCCAACCTCATTTCAAGAAATGGCAAAACTCTCTTGTGAACTAACCCCAAGTCTATGCGACGTTGCAACTTGTTTGCACAAGTGTCGCCTCTATTCCAAGGGATCATTTCACCCATTGAACGGTGTTTTCTGGTCAAGGAATTATGATTAGGCTAGAAGTAGGGTTTAGGGTGTCTTCTTACTCAACCCAATCCTAATCGCACTAGGCCGACAACGTTCGGTCCTAGGGATCCCAACTCAATCCAAGTTCTAGCATTAGGTCGAATGATCCTTAGGGTAGAAACCCTAGATCATTATTTGCGTGAGCGTCCAATTGACTCGAAATTCCGGAAAGGTGGGTAGGACCTTTGGGTTTGAGGACTTCGACTTGGCGTCCAAGTACGATACTTGGCTGCATTTCTAACGTGCCAAGCCCTAGCTAGTACTTGAGGTTTTTATTGAATCGGCTAGTTATGCCTATACGAAACCCTAACAGTCATGATACCACAAATGACATGGGTAAATTGACCTACTTGTCTTATGACAAGGACAATTCTTTCCTAGAGATGATAAACTTGACCTAAAGTAGAAAAATAGTTGCAAAATGTTACAATATATGTAAACATGTAATTCATTACTTCTACCCACCATAAGATCCGCAATAGCCCTATCCCTTTTTGCTAAAGTCAAAAGGCATGATAATTTGAAGAATAACTTACATAGGGCCTACTAGGATTTACATCAAGGAATAACGCCTACAACCTTTTGTCTAAGTATTTGAATTTCATGCTTTTATAAACCATGCAATCATTCCTAAATGCAACTTGATGAAATGAAATTTGCAAAAATATAAGTGCGACCCTTAGATACAACAACATCGTGAATGAAGCTCATGCAATACTAAGGCAAGTGTCGATTTAATCCATTTGCAAGCATCTTTTCCCATGCAACTTATAAGATCGGTGTTCTTTTTTCATGCCGTGCAACAGAAATTAACAATTCCCTCATGCGAATCATAACGAAGGGAGTTATTGCAAAAATACTCCTTTCGTTCATGACCAATGCACTTAACAATTTCCTCTTTAACCCTAGGCAGCCTGTGGCTTTCCTTTGAAAATGCACGACAAGGCAATTTACTATTAAGGTCGTAAGATGGATGGACAATTAGCGTTTATATTGAAAATACCAATTTTTCCCAATTGCATTTAACTAGGCTAGGTGAATTTGAACATGCACGGGTGCTTCCTAATCCATGGCGTTGTCATGCTTAATGCATTACTTTAGTATGAAATCACAATAGTAAAAACCTGGGTCTGTGGGCTCGGGGAGATGTCCACGTGAATGCTAGGAGAAGAACCTCCCGCAGGCGCACCTTGCGACTTCTTAGGAGCCATCGTTAGCGTGCTTACGGACTTCCGGTTTGCCTTTACCCTTACGCGATCGGTGAGTCTTCTCCAACCGTTGTGAGCAGCTTCAAGATCTTTCCCCTTTTTCCTCGTACGCCGGAGATCCCTTCCAAAGTGCGGATCCTTGAGAGTACCGGGCTTGCGGGTTTTGGGCTTATGGAAGGCCCGGTTTTAAAACCGAAAAGGGTGCGTAGGACCAAGGCTTATGGGCTTATCCTTAGAAGCTTCTTAAAGAAGCTTCTAAGAAGCTTCTGAAGATCAGCAACGACGTCATGGGAGGCCCAATGAATGGAAAGGAAAAGGTGTCGAAGACAAGGGAAAGGACATGATGACGATGGTGGGGATGGGCGGCGGCCTGGTGGTCTCCAGCAAGGCGGCGGCGGCGTCCTTCCCACAGCACGGCAGCGAGTACAGCGGCGGCCTTCTTCTCTCCCAGTGTCGACAGCAACTCCCCTTCCTCTCTCCACGCAGCCTCTGCCCTCCAACACGGCGATGGCAGCAGCCGTCTGTCCTCCCTCCCCCCTCTTCAACACCTTAGCGGGTGTTTATATAGGACAAGGGGGGGGAGAGAAGAGCTGCACCACGTGGCCCCCTGCATGGGTTCCCCCCTCCCCATGCAGCCCACGACTCCACCAAGCCCATCCCCCCACACTCCCTCTCCTCCAGCCGTGCATCGGCTGGGGAAAAGGGGTAAAAATTTTAAAAAAATTTGACTTGATAATATTCAATTTTCGCTTCCCAAGAGGGTGTTTACGTGCGATTTGTGGGTTTGAACCCTTGGGTTTGCTTTGCCAATGCGGAGGTCCCGATTTCTCGCGTGCAGGTCACAGATTACACTGCCGGCAATTCCAATATGACAGATAACCTTTGCACGAAGTTTACGCAGTGTGCGGGAAGTCAATTTTCATGAGTGGGAATATTACATCGACGTATTCTATATACGCTCGGGCCACCTTCTCCATCAGCTCAACGGCAAGCATCCCACCATTGGCACGGAGGGCTTCGGGATAGTCGAAGAGGTATAATCATGGTTACCATATTCTTACGTCCCTCTGTACAGTAAGTTAGGGTTCGTTCTTTCTCCTGCTTGTCAGTTGAAAACTTCAGTAGCTACTAGCATGTCGATCATTCTGACTCTTTGTACAGTAAATTAGGGTTCAGATTTCTCCTGAGTCCTGATTGTCTGCTGAAAACCTTGGCCAGATTGGCGGTAATGTGAGCAAGTTTAAGCCTGGCCAACGTGTCATCCCCCTTGTCTTGACGGAGTACTTGAAAACGGGAGAAGGGTCCTGGCAGGACTTTGTGGTGCTGCCAGAGGAACACATTGTGGCTTGCCCCGATGGCATCAGCGATGAGACAGCTGCCCAGTTTTTTGCGAACCCCTCGACTGCCTTTGGCCTTCTCGAGGATCTGGCTGCTCCCAAGGGAGAATGCATATTACACACAACAGCGGCATCTGTCCTTGGCAGGTCTGTGTGTCCCTCCTATATGTGCATGTTGCATTAACTTATATCACTCATCTGAAACTCACGATGGAGACGATGCTTGCTGATGATGACTGTCCTCAGTTACGTTTAGAACGACAGCTTATCTGATGCTCTAAAAAGCACTCGCTAGATGCTAGATAGGTTTGCTTGAACCAGTTAATTTAGTTGCTTGTGCAGAACGAGAGAGAGAGAGAGAGAGAGAGAGAGAGAGAGAGAGAGAGCGAGAGAGATTTTCATTCCATCCTGCATTGAACAACAGGCAGCTAGTACAGCTAGCTACACATTGGGGTTTGAAGACCATCAATGTGGTTAGAAGAGACACATATAAAGATGAATTGATAGCCCTTGGTGCGGACTATGTGATCAACTCCGAGACCGAAGGTAATTGTAAGCATTTGTGTATATGTATGGATGGCATTGATTGGCCCCTTTTGCTTGAAGATGGAGGCAAGAATATTCAGTTATATGAACTAATGGGAACATGTGTGCTTTCTTACTACATCAGATGTGGTTCAGTTAGTGAAGGAAATAACAAGTGGGAAAGGAGCCTATGGGGCTTTCGATGCCGTTGTTGGCAGCTTGACCAAAGTAAGGAAGGCCCTTTGAATTGTTCCTCGTTTATTCGTCAATCTCATAAGGAGAGATTGTGAGCAAGCATCTCCTTTCACGATGGGTTGCTGTGTAATTGTCTGTTTTGTTGTATTTCAGGTTGTGGGTGCGAGTGTAAGGGATGGTGGGAAAGTGTTTGTGTATGGAGGGCTATCTGGATGGGATATCAGTTTTGGTATGGCGGATCTGATGAGGGGAGTGCAAGTGATCTTTTGGAACGTCTGGCAATACGTCGAGGATGCAGAGAGACGAGCTCGCGCGTGCGAAGAGGTTTTGAATCTGCTGGAGGCGAAGGTCATCACACCCTTGGCAGGGCAAAAGTTCCCGCTGGAAGACTTCGGGGCAGCCATCCGAGAGTCTGAAAAGGACAACAGGGGTGGAAAAGTGCTTCTCATAAGCTAAAAATGTAATTGAAAGTCTCGAATGGCTAATAAATATTGCCCATTAAAATGGTATGCAAAGTTACCATACTATTTTATTATTGAAAGTTATCATTCTATTATTATTAAGTTGGCTTTCAAACGCCTTAACATAGTATGTGAAGTCCTCACACTACTCTTTCAATCTCTTAAAAGCCTAAATAACTTTTGGGTGTAATTGTAAAAACGTCTAAAGTGATGGTACTCTAATGTCTCAAGATATACAAAATTTTCTATAATGGCTAGTATGCATGAAAAACATTGAATTTTCATGTTTACTTTCCTTGTTGCTAGATGATGTTAACTTTTGAAACCCTTAATAGACACATATTTATGCTAGCTTCCTACGAAAAGAAAAGACAATATCTCCATAAGCAAGATATCTAGATGAGCGATGTGAATTGTGTCTTATTGCAACATATATCACAAGGCTTTTAATTTATTGCTACATGAAAATGGGAATACAATTTCTTGATCAACAAGATAGAGGTTACAAGGCATGAGGAAACAAATCATTTTATGGCATACAAGAGAAACCAAAATGTTTTCTAGAATGCAAAGTAAAGCAGATAGGTTAATATTGTAACGTGCTTGCCAAATGCCCCCTTGATGGCACGATTCAGTAGTCCATCACGAGATCATTCTAGGCAACATCATTCTGAACTCCCTTGGAATGTTGTGGACTTTGCAACCTAAGATCACTAGAGTCTACCTCATACGGGAAGGTCTGCACGATTCCACGAGGATCATGAGAATTGATTAGGGCCAACCATGGATTGAGGTTTTGAGACACTAGATGTCACACTACCAACTTCCTATATTAACAACTTAATGGATGGACTCATTGGAAGCATAGACAATTGTCATTGTTTCAAAGAACAAGATATAGGAAACCATTTTGACTTTGTGAACTAGATGGTAGGCATGATTCCACTTTGCAATAATCGTCATGGTCCTTTGGTGATGCCTATAATGAGCGATTTATTTCTATTTAGGGCCTTCCCAAGTTGCCCAAAAGAATGCATGAAAAGTGAAAGAGTTGACATGGTCCTTTGGGGATGCCTGTGATGGGGGATTTTTTTCTGTTTAGGGCCATCCCATGAATTCCAAAAGAAAAGATGAAAAGGGCATAAAGAGATGGGTTGAATTGTGGCATCCAATCTAATTAAAATCGCTCATTATAGATGAGGTAGTTCTAATGGTGTAGAGTGGTATTCCAAGATAAATCTAGCCAAATCTAGCCTCGAGTAGTTCTAATATCAAGAAACCATTCATGTGGATTTAGAGGTACATTAGATTGGCTAGGGAGGATGCAATCCATCTAAATATATTTAATATAACTAAAGTGAATTAGGCTCTAGCATGGAGTCATTATAGGGTCCTATGTAGATATAAAAGAGACTCATTTCTATCTTGGACTCGCAAACAAAAAATTGAGTTTCACAATAATATGCTTGCTAGAATAGTTGTGCAAAAAAATGGTAGTTTGGCATCCCTTCACCATTTCAACCATAAATATCTCATCCAATGTTGGGTTGAGGAGTTCTAATGTGTCAAACAAAGAGCACAACAAACTTGCATGTTTGTGTGATCACAATTTTTGTTTTATGAGTTTTACAACTTCTTGTTTTGCACACAATACAATAGTCCTTTACCGGGACAATAACATAGAATTGGTTGTTTCTAAGTGCATCTATTGTCAATTTTGTATCATCAGTATCTTATTGTGGATCTCCTTTGATAACTAAAGAGCTAAGAAGTTATGGATCCACTATTCAAACCATTTTAGAAGCATTTATTTGTCATAAAAGAATTGCAAGCTTTCGGAGGATATGCACAAGTGTATTGGAAGCGTAAATAGATTTTTGTGATACATATGATGCTGTAATGTATTGCAATAGCAAAGTAGATGTAAATTTGAGGTTGTTCTTTGCTAAGGAGTGGGTTGAACGTATGGCATATGCCACTAGTGGCTATGCTTGTGTACTTTGTAGATGATTTTATTAAGGATTTGAGCTAGCATTGAGCATTAGGATATTGTATTTTCAATACATGTTGAAGGTATGTGAACTTAAGATAGAAGCTCTCATTATCTATGTTTTGGTGTTATTGAGATAGTGCTTGTGTGCACATTAGTACCCGTTGAAGTAATGGATGCATTTTGCTATATGAGATGTTGTCACGATAATTTTTATTTAAGAAGGCATTGTATGAAATGGCTACTAAGTGCATATGTGAATATGAGATGTTGTCACGATAATTTTTATTTAAGAAGTCATTGTATGAAATGGCTACTAAGTGCATATGTAAATATAACTACAATGCAAAGCTGCATAGAAATAATTGTCCACCACAACACTTTCACATTAAAAAATCACGCTTATGGGTAGAAAAATTTTGCAAACAACCGATAGAAGAGTAAGATCAAGTTGCAATATGAAAATGTAAATCCGCATATTAATTCAATGGTTTATAAGACACATTAGTTAATGCATCACTTATCTATCACTCTAGAACAAAGTATTCTAGCATACTAGATATTAGAGACAATATTAAATCATTCTCTCATCCCATTATTCAGTGAGTAAGCAACGATGATTAAAGAAGGTATATTTTTCTAGCATTAGTAGTGCGACCATTAGTTCATTAGCATTAGCAAGAGGGAAGAGAATGAATTGATCATAGATGTCATAGAAAAAGTTGTGATAGTAATGCAAGAGGCCAAGGTAGAGGACAAGGCTATGGAGGTTAGTAACAAACAAAAAAATCAACAAAATTAGCCTCAAAATAGCTAGTATAGTGGTAAGTATGCAAGAGGAAAGAGGAGCAATAGAAGCTATGGAGGGAGCTGGTAATAGGATTGGAAATTCCATTTGGTTATCCTAGTACCACATGGTACTATACATACAAGAGTTAGAGAAAATATGTTGATATGCATTTAGAAAAGAGTCCTATAAGGAAATTGTGCATTATGGTATTTGTCAGATGCGTAGGAGATTTCTTGTTCATGCAAATCCTACAAAAGTTCACCTAAAAATGTAAAGCAACTACAAAGGTATCTCAAGTAAATAGCTCTATTAGATACCAATAGATTATTGTTTTAAAATAATAAAATTATCTTTATCTTACTTATAATAAAAGTAGCATAGCAAGATGAATGGTAAATGAGTTTTACTAAAAAAATTATAGTGAAATATGGAGTTGTGGATCAATTTTAAATACTAATGTGCTCATAAAGTGCACACTAAAGTTATTCATGAGACTTAAGTATAATTGCTTCAATGACTCAACTTCCAAAATATATCAAAGACAACATATTTTGGCTTTTGAATCTAGTGAAGCAAAAGTCCCTTGCATGTTTATATTTAATATTTAGTGCATATACAATGTTTTATTGTGAATTGGTTCTTCAACATGGCATGGTTGGAAGTACAAGAAGGTGCTTTAATTCTTACCTGGATGGATTGTTCTAAGGAAATCTCTAAAAATGACCGTGCCAAATATATCTTTCCATGCATGCAAGACTAGGTCATATTTCAGGGTTGCCGTGCCATGGTACAAATCCCATTGGTCTCATGCTAACATAACATATACATATAATCATAAAATTAGACCTAATAATGCTTTGATGATCAAAAATAAAATTGAAAGTATCTCATTTCATAATGCATTTAATGTTGCCACACGAAATGTCACACCTATGAGTGCATCAAGGCTATCCTCATGCCACAAACCCACATTAAATACACTTACTAATGAGTTTATTTAAAGTATTTTGATCAAAATGATGATTTTTAAATGAAGAAAAGTATTAGAATCATTGCACTAATTTTTTCATGTTTTTTGATATTTTTATTGATTTATTATTAGGCATTTCTATAGCCTTTTTTATTCTTTTTTTGGCTATTTTCAGTAGAAGAAATAGGAAAACATAGCAGCCAATCAAAATTACAGACCAAAACTATCATAAATTCTCATGTTTAGCTAATAAGAACATTATAAATTCCCACTTCCACAAACTATGTAGAATAAATGCTCACTTATGTGCAATTTTGATGATTTTATTCATGTTACGAGAAATGGAAGAGCTCCATGAATCGTTGGATGGTCAATGATGCTCTACTTGGCCATTGACACAAGTCCTCCAGCCTTGTAAGTGCTCAAGTATGCTTTGTTCAAGAATAGACACAACCCTCTCTCTTTCATCTCACCCATCCCCTCTCTCATGTGAATCAATTTTAGTGGCTATGGAGGAGGAGAGAGAAAGATTGCATAGCGGAAAAGTAAAATATCAAGCTGTAAGAGTGGTACCATCTTCAAGAGCATGAATATTAGGACCCATTTCAATAATCAAGCTATAAGAGTGGTACCATCTTGAAGACATGAAGATTAGAACCCATTTCAATAATCATGTTGTACATGATAAAGATCAAGCTTGAGAAGATGAAAGAACCCAATCAGCCATGGCATCTTGTTTTTCATTTTCTTGCTTCATCCTCTCTCTCCATGATTTGTCAACATGCCCTTTCGCACCTTAACCATGTGCCCCTTCCAATTTGCGCATACCCCTTTCAAATTTGGATATTTTGTGGTAGTTTTTCTGTCTCACAACCATTCTCCTCATAAACTAAGGTGTTTTCACATTGTTCCAACATGCAAATTTTACACAAATATTATGTCTTGAGAATAACAAATGATACTTGCCCATAGAGGCTAGATCTATGCTCTAAAGATGCTAGAAGATAGAAAAATGATGTATGCTCTAGGAAGAGGCGTTTAGAATCCCATAAGTACAATGAGGAAGAGTGGTACTATCCAAAAGCTATATAAGCATGTACTTGGCACTCATTTAAAAAATATATATATTATTATCATTCTGTATCACTCAAGATTGTGTTTATGAGTCCAAGTTAATCTATCTTGGAACCTAATTCACTTGAGTTACAATTCTTTATCTAAATCATGTTTTATGCTTATGACCTCCGTCCGCCATAGCTAGCATAGCTCAAGGGATTTAGAACACAACGCTCAACAAGAGCAAAAAAAGTGGAGGTAAATACAGTACATCAGCCTTGCAAGGTATAATAGATGGGTATTGGTGAATATGCTATAATATTTTCATTAGACAATGATTCAAATAGTGATGTTACTCACTATTTGTCTATATCTGAAGATTCAACCATAGACTACTTAATGCTTTCTACAGGGGAAGCGGAATATTTTGATGATTCACTTGAAACATATTTCCAATTATCCATGGATCGAGTAGGAAGTAATCCAAAAGATGTGTTCTTTATGTATATCAAGGCACAAGCAGTTTATATGGATGAATTAGAAGAGAAAGAGATGCCTAAGTTAGTGACATTTAATGTAGATGACATCTCAACAACCTCTTTGGAGAACATGGACAAATTTGAAATTATTGAGAATAATAATGGCATGCTTGGAAGTAGGGTCTTTGTTGCTTTCCCTTATGAGGAAAATGCGCTATCCATTGGATTTGAACAATTGCCGCAAATATAGCTAGAAGAATGGAGAAGTAGGAATAGGTGCAAATCATTACAAATGCCAATATTGCAGGATGATGAGGATGACTCAGCTTCACCCTTGCATAGGTTTGCACAAACATCTAGTCAACATCATGGTAATTATGTTAGGATTATTAGAGAATTAAATGAGGCTTTGGAAATAGAACGTGATGCGGCAGTGACTATTGTAAATGAAACAATGAGGAAAATTACCGAGTTACAAAAGAAAAATGAAAAAATTCAATTTAGAGAAAGGTGATATCTAGATGAAATTTAACTACTAGAGTTGTGTTTAGAGAAACGGAGGTCGAAATTTAGTAGTGGGGAAAAATAGATGGAACAAGCTTTAGATAAGAACTATTGGGACGAATATGAAAAGACTAATTGGTTTTGGGAAAGAGATAAGTCTAAGTGTCCTTTTGAACTAGAAACTCGAGGGAAAAACCCTACTAGTGCTCCTTGGTTGTATTGTCCCTTAAAGCACTTCAATGGAATTACGTAGAAGATGTGTCATTGTTCTAAGGGACCACTAGTTGGTTATCAATGAGTCTAATATAAATATGATAAGATCAATATGAAAAATATGCCAGAGGTTGCATTACCTCATCCCAAATAAAAGGTGATGGATTTTACTATCTAAGGGGATGGAAAGGAACCGCAACTTACATGGTTTGAACCTGCGACACACCTAGGGATTTTGTAGAACTTAAAAAATTCATACTTTATCTGGATTGTTGAATTTAAGGTGAAGAAAATGAGGATTTTCATTCATTTATTCTTAAGCTTAAGGGTAACCAATGGTCTTGGAGTTTAGATGATCAAGAATGTTTAGAAAAGAACAATAAAATCTTACGTCACTACCGTTTTCGTAAGTTACATGAACGATATCCATGTGATGAAGAGCGGATTTTTCAGATGATAGATTCTATAAATACCATGCTCACAACAAAGTATAATATAAATTTGAAGCCTATTTTGCATGGTTGGAGAAAACGACAAGGAAAACATACTAGTAAGCTATTTCTAGATCTATTGAATGTCCATATGATAGAAATGACTCAGGGTCCTCAGAATGGTCTCGCTATTGTTCCTTATATGATTGTACCCTTGGTACATTCTGTGAATGTGAGGGAAGAAGAACCAAATTTGAGTGCTAGGAATCATATCCTTGAAAATTTATCAATGGGGATATCTGAGGATGTACCTACAATCAATCCTCGAAAAATAGCCTCTTTGTTTCTTGAAGAGCTCGAAGTGGAAGTAGTTAAAATAGAAATGGTAGAAGGGAAATATTTGAATCTAGGGGCTCAATTGGAATCCCAAGATCGAGAAATTTTTGAGGAGGTATTACAAGCACATGTTGGGGAATTCGCTTGGTCTTATACTGACCTTAAGGGTATTAAAGCTGAACTTTGTCAACATTATATTGATTTAGAACTAGGCACAAAACCCGTATGTCAATGCCAACGACAAACAAATCCTGTGTATACAGAACTAGTGTGTATATAGAACTAGTTAAAATTGAAATTACGAAGCTTTTAGATGCGGGGTTTATTTATCCTATTGCATATAGTGAATGGGTTTCCCCTATTGTGGTAGTACCCAAGAAGAACAATAAGAAGATTCAAATTTGTGTTGATTATAGAAAGCTAAATAGCAAAACACGTAAAAATCATTTTCCTTTGCCATTTATAGATCAGATACTTGATAAAGTTGTAGGCCATGAGCTATATTCTTTCATGGATGGGTTTAGTGGTTACAACCAAGTGCTAATCCATCCTGGAGATCAATCCAAAACTACTTTACTATTGAATGGGGTACATTCGCTTATAAACTAATGCCTTTTGGTTTGTGTAATGCACCTGCGACATTTCAAAGAGTTATGATTGCTACTTATCAAGATTGTCTACAATAATGGATGGAAGTTTTTCTAGATACTTTTTGTGTCTATGGGATGGAAAAAGAAATGCCTGATCAATTGGCACAAGTGTTTGAATGTAGTGATGAAGTAGGTATCTCCTTGAACCCTGATAAATGTGTTTTTGGAGTGACAAAATGAACATTGTTGGGGCATATCATTTCTAAGATTTTTGCACTTCCACATCCAACAAACCTTAAGCAATTGCGTGGATTTTTGGGGCATCTAAATTATTATCGACGATTCATTTTCGATTTTGCAAAAGTGGCCTCACCTTTGACAAATTTGCTATGAACGGATACTTCTTTTAATTGGGTTGCTGCTTGCCAAGGAGCATTTGAATTTCTTAAGCAAAAGTTAATTGAAGGACCACTAATGGCACCCTTGGATTGAAAGAGAGAATTCCATATTCATGCCGATGCATCTATGTATGCTTTAGGAGTAGTTTTATGCCAGGCAGATGATAATAAGGTGGATCATCCAATTTATTACGCAAGCCGTAATTTAAGTGATGCGAAAAAAATTTATACTACCACTGAGAAAGAATGCTTATCAATGGTATTCGTAGTGGAAAAAAATCGTAAGTATTTATTAGGGAATAAATTTACCATTTATGTGGATCATGAGGCATTAAAGTATTTGCTTAACAAAGTAGAACAATGGGGAAGTGTAATTCGTTGGATGTTGTTATTTCAAGAGTTTGTTTTTCAAATAGTTACTCGTCCTAGTAGAGCTCATGTTCTAGCGGATCATCTTTCACGATTATTAACATCTAATAAGGAAGAAGGTGTGGACGATGATTTGCCGGATGCATCACTTTTTACTGTGGAGACGCAAGTTCCATGGTATGCTAATATTGAAAATTTTCTTAGTACAACTCGTTATCCACCTGGTGGTGCTTATAAACGATGAAAGCGACAAATTTTAATGCAAGCACGCTCATATGGATAATTAGGGGGTTACTTGTATAAATTCTTTCCGCGCGAGGGTATCTATCGATGATGCGTAAGGGAAGATGAAGTCCCAGCTATTCTTAAGGCATTGCATGATGAGCCATGTGTCAAGATTGTGGGAGAGAAGGAAGGAGTCTCGCTTGAAGCTTTCTTGCTTGCACAATGGGGGAAGACACACAAGGGTGGAGGCTGAAAACAGTTTTCCTATTCTTAGTTGTGTAAGCCAAAAGAACTCTAGTACAAAGAAAATAGAAGAACCCTAGATATGGGTCTCAAACCAAACTCAACTAACTAAGGTGGCATACTAACTGAGCCACAAACTAGAGTAGATAAGGATAGCTATCATGTAGCTATTATTCAGGGGCGGTGTACCAACCGCATCTGCAACTGACAAGTCGGTGACATAAATACACAACGGTCACCCTGGCGTATCACGAGTGGAGCTCGATATCTCAACACTCCCCCTCGAGCTCAATCCCAATTCCTGCACACCAAGCAGGTCTCTGAACTTGCGCAGCTTCTCTGCGCCCAATGCCTTCGTGAATATGTCAGCTACCTGATCCTCTGTGCTGACATAAACTAGATCAATAAGACCTAGTAAAACCCTCTCCCGCACATAGTGATAATGCACCTCAATGTGCTTTGTTCTAGCATGATAGACTGGGTTATTTGCCAAGTGTATACTACTCATGTTGTCACAATAAATGACAACTGGCCCATCTGTAGACTGATGCATATCATAAAGTAGCTTATGCAACCAAGCTACCTCACATGCAGCCATTGCTGCACCCCTGTACTCAGCCTCTGTGCTGGACAAGGCAACTGTAGGCTGTTTCTTGCTACTCCAAGTGACTGCAGCACTCCCAAAAGAGAACACATATCCACTGGTAGATCGTCTATCAGAAATGCTACCAGCCCAATCAGCATCAGTGTATCCATGCAGCTGTATCTGAACCCCAGTCTCATAAAATAGTCCATACTGTAATGTGGACTTCACATACCTGAGTATGCGTCTAGCCGCATCCAAATGCGATTTCCTTGGAGCCTGCATAAACTGACTTACCAATCCAACAGCATAGCTCAAATCTGGCCTGGTAATAGTCATATAAATCAAGCTTCCTACTATGCGTCTGTACATAGTAGGGTCTTCCAGAAGCTCACCTGCATCTGCGCTCAGCTTCACATTCTGCTCCAAAGGAACTGAAATAGGCTTACAGCCTGTCATCCCATATTTGGACAGCATGTCCAATCCATACTGCCTCTGCAAGAGCTGTATCCCACTTGGTGATCTAATCACCTCAATGCCCAAGAAATAACGCAGCTCTCCCAAATCCTTCATCTCAAACTTTTGCTTCAATAGCATTTTCACATGAAGGATATCTTCATCACTGTCACCTGTCATAATCAAATCATCAACATAAATGACAAGCAGCATAATACCTTTCTCTGTTTTTCTCACATAAAGTGAGAAATCTGCCTTGGAAATCTGAAAGCCAATAGTGACAAGATACTGTCCTATCTTGTCAGACCATGCTCTAGGTGCTTGCTTCAAACCATACAAAGCTTTCTTCAACCTGCAAACAAACTCAGGATGAACAGCATGCACATAACCTGGTGGCTGCTCCATATAGACCTCTTCTTGCAAATCACCATGCAAGAAGGCATTCTTTACATCCATCTGATGTAAAGACCATCCCTTTGATGCAACCATAGCAATGACTGCTCTTACGGTTGCCATCCTTGCAACCGGACTGAATGTTTCTTCATAGTCAATTCCATATGTTTGTGCATACCCCTTGACTACTAATCTTGCCTTGTATCTGTTCACAGAACCATCTGCATTGTGTTTCACCTTATAAACCCACTTACAGCCAATTGCATTCTTACCTTTAGGCAAAGGTACTAATTCCCATGTAGCATTTGCTTCCAAGGCATCCATTTCTTCATCCATGGCTTTCTCCCATTTTTCTTTTCCCATGGCTTCCTCAAAAGAAGTGGGTTCTGGTTCCTGTATCACTTTAACCATATATGCATAGTGAATGGCTGTAAATCCATCATATTTCAGCCTATCCACAGGATACCTAGCTCTCGTAGACCTGCGCAAAGTAGGTTCACTCCCAGGTGCTCTCAAAACATCCCTGGTCTTCCTTACTCCAGGTGTAACAATAGAAGGAATACCCAACTCATCATCAATGCTCTGTTCTGAGCCACTGGATTCACCATCCACATAAGAGTGACCTGCATTCACATCAAACATGGGCTGATCAACCTTCTCTTTTCCTTTTCGTGATACCTGCACACCACCATCTGCACTGCTTTGAGAAGATTCTCCTGATCTCAATCTGCCTGTCCATGGCGAAGAATGTGAACCACTGCTAGAGGATACTCCAGGTCCACTAATATTTTGTGACTGCTGCTGTGAATTTTGTGCAGCATTACCATTTTGTGCATCTACATCATCAATCACATTTACTGGTTTATACCAGCTACTCATCTCATCAAAAACAACATCTCTGCTCACTGTAAACTTACGAGTAGAAGGGTTATAGCATCTATACCCTTTTTGCTGCAGAGAATAACCAATAAAGATGCACTTCTCAGCTTTTGGATCCAACTTGGATCTCAGCTCATCTGGCACATGTACATAGGCAATGCAACCAAAAATTTTCAGATGAGAAATATCTGGTTTCCTACCAGTATACCTCTCCTCTGGAGTCATTCCATGTATTGCTGCAGTGGGAGTCCTGTTCATTATGTAGACTGCTGTAGCAACTGCTTCAGCCCAATAAAAATCTGGCAGGTCTTTTTCATTGAGCATGGCACGAGACACCTCTCCAATATGTCTGTTTTTTCTTTCTGCAATTCCATTTTGTTGTGGGGTATAACTACATGAATATTGCTGCTTTATGCCATGCTCCTGCAGGAACCTTGCAAACTCATTTGAGAGGTACTCTCCCCCTCCATCTGACCTTAGGCATTTTATCTGCAGGCCTGTTTCTTTTTCAACCATAGCTTTAAGAGTTTTGAAATGCCCAAAAACTTCACTTTTCTTTTTCATAAAATACACCCAAACTTTTCTGCTATAGTCATCAATAAAAGTGACAAAATAATGACAGCCTCCAAGAGATGCAACTTTAGTAGTCCACACATCAGAGTGGATTAATTCCAATGGCTTCTCACTCTCTTGAACATGTCTAGGAAATGGTTTCCTTGCCTGTTTTCCAAACTGACAGGCTTCACATACCTTATGCATTTCTGCAACCTTGAATTTGGGCAATCCTGCAACAATATTTTGGGTCTGCATTGATTTAAGTCGCTGTACATTAACATGACCAATGCGTTTATGCCAGATATCAATATCTGCAACTACACCGGTCCCATGTGCAAACATTGCTGCACTCAATTCAGACATGTCTGCATCCAACGTAAACATTCTGCCCTTCTTCTTTCCTTTTGCTATCAAGCGACCTTTATTTTTCATATCCTCAACAAAGCATCCATGAGGATTAAATCTGACCTGCAAGCCCTGTTCAACCATTTGACCAACAGAAACCAGATTCTTGGTGATATTCGGGACATGAAATACATCGGACAGGTATTTCTTTTTCCCATCCTGCATAGACAAGGGAATTTTTCCAATCTGCACAATAGGATGTGCAGTATCATCACCAGTCTCCACAAATCCTGGTTTTTCCATTTTCCTTGCATCCTCTATCCATTCTGCATGACCTGTCATGTGGTTTGATGCACCTGAGTCAACATACCATACATCATTGCTTTCTTCTGCACTTGTCATAGAATTGTTCATGTGCTGCACCATGAACAAATGCTCATTTCTGTCATCACCCTGTCTGCTAGAAGATGCATAATTCCCTTGTTGCAGTTTTCCATTCATGATGTCATTCTGCTTTTTATAGCAGTCTTTAGCCATATGACCCATTTTACCACAGTAGTAGCATTCAACATTACTGTTTGCATTTTGACCTCTTTGCCATCCACCACGACCTCTTTGGCTCCCCCTGCCTCTAGAGTTACCACGTCCTCCTCCATAGGACTGGTTTTCTTGAGTTTGCTGCATATTCTGATTTCTACCACGGCCTCCAAATCGGCCTCCTCTACCTCTGCCTCTACCTCTTCCAGCATTTGAGTAGAAGACAGCTTCTTTTGAAGTTCCTCCTGAAGAAGATGCACCACCATTTCTCTGTTCCTCAGAAATTAGAAGAGCAATCAACTCCTCAAAATCAGGAAATCTTTCACGAACTGAAATGGATGTTCGAAACTGTGCATAATCCTTTCCTAGACCATTCAAGGTCACAGAAACTAAATCATCATCTTCCATTGGTGACCCAATGGAAGCAAGTGCATCTGCAATCTTCTTCACCTTCATATGGTAGTCGTTGATGCTCATATTTTCTCTTTGCACATTGTGCAACTCTTGCTTGAGCTGCATTTTCCTGGCTTGCGTATTTGTGCTATACATCTTTGACAGAGTATCCCATGCCTCCTTTGGCGTACTTGCATCCTGAATATGCACAATCATAGAGTCTGAAATGCTGATAGACAGCCAGTACATAACTTTCCTGGCTCTCTCATGCCATGCTTTGAATGCCTGCATTTGCTGTTGATTGGGAACATCAGGAAGAACTGGTTCTTCTTCATTTCCTGTAACAAATTCCCAATATCCTTTTCCCATAAGGAAATTTGTCATTCTAAACTTCCATGCTTGGAAGTTGTTCTTGTCAAGCTTTTCAGTGACAATCTGTGAAAGAGAATCAGATGCCATTACAGAAGAGTGCAAAAAATTCTGTCACTGCAAAAAACTCTGCTTCACCCTCACAAGGGCAAATCTGCAAAACTGGCGAAAGTGGTATTTGACCACACAGTCACTTCCTAGTGACGATTTTGCATCAACAGGCAACAGGGATGATTCTGTAACTCCCAATGTCTCTGCGCACAAGCATACAATGCAATTTTCACAGTAGCTATTCACCGACCTGTAGAACAGTGGTCGCAGAGCATAAAACAGGGCCTTTTCCTGAGTGTGTGCAGAAAACTTCCGGCTCCAAAACAGGCCCCGAAATGGCTTCACCGCGAAGGGCGTCTCAACCTGAGACAGTGCACTCCTGCAATTTCCGGCTGTGCTACCTGCAGAGATCTGCTCCCAAAACAGAAAATGAAAGCAACACTGCTCCTCTTACCAGAACACCGCGAGCTTGGCTTGCTTTCTTGAGCTCCTTACCACGAACAAGGCTCTGATACCATGTCAAGATTGTGGGAGAGAAGGAAGGAGTCTCGCTTGAAGCTTTCTTGCTTGCACAATGGGGGAAGACACACAAGGGTGGAGGCTGAAAACAGTTTTCCTCTTCTTAGTTGTGTAAGCCAAAAGAACTCTAGTACAAAGAAAATAGAAGAACCCTAGATATGGGTCTCAAACCAAACTCAACTAACTAAGGTGGCATACTAACTGAGCCACAAACTAGAGTAGATAAGGATAGCTATCATGTAGCTATTATTCAGGGGCGGTGTACCAACCGCATCTGCAACTGACAAGTCGGTGACATAAATACACAACGGTCACCCTGGCGTATCACGAGTGGAGCTCGATATCTCAACACCATGTGGTGGCCATTTTGCTGGTGAATTGACTACAAGGAAAGTTCTATTAGTTGGGTATTGGTAGCCTACCCTCTTTAAAGATGCTTATTATTATTGTTGAAAATGTGATGTCTGAACTGGTCCTCCTTCTAAGAGTTTTGCTATACCTTTGACACCTATATTGGCACTAGCGCCTTTTGAGAAGTGGGAAATAGACTTTGTGGGCCCAATTGATCCGACTACTAGATATAGATCTAATCGTTATATCTTCATTTATACTGATTATATTACCAAGTGGGTGGAAGCAAAAGCGCTTAAGATGGATAAAGCCATTGATGTGGCTAAGTTTATGTATGAGAATATCATTACACGTTTTGGTTGCCCACTGGAATTAGTAAGTGATAGAGGTTTCCATTTCTTGAATGGTTTGATTAGCAAGCTAATGGAAATATACAAAATTAAGCATCGCAAATCAACGTCTTATTATCCCTGAGCTAACGGGCAAGTTGAAGTAACCAATCACATTATTTGCGAGATTTTAACTAAAACAATTGCTTCTCACCAGAGAGATTTGGATGAACGTCTCTATATGAGGCATTATGGGCCTACAAAACCACTTATAAAGTGACAGTGAAAAATACACCCTTCAATTTAGTTTATGGAACTAATGCTAGTCTTCCAATTGAACAAGAGTTGCCTACTCTATGAATCGCCCTCTCGTTATGACTAGGTGAGGCTGAATCATTGAAACAAAGGATTTTACAATTGGTGAGGTTAGATAAGGAAAGATTGTTAGCTTTACAAAGCTTAGAAGCAATGCAAAAATGTCGTGTCATGATCAAAATATCAAAATATGAGAGTTTAAAGAAGACAATTTAGTTTTATTATATGATAGTCACTACTACAAATTTCTTGGGAAACTAAAAGTTCGTTGGTTAGGACCCTTTAAGGTTGTTAAAGTTTATGATAATCGTTCTCTTGATGTGCAGTATATTAATGCTAAAAATGTGATTTTTAGAGTTAATGGCCTCTGCCTTAAACATTTGACTTAGTTTAGTTAGGTATAGTTAGGTAAATGGTTAGAATGACCCCTTAACTAATCTATATTCGGGTTTCTTTTCTCTTTTGGGGTTTTTAATGGGATGCATGTATGGATTTTCTATGGATGGATGCGCTTTACCCTCGTCTTAATGTTGGTAGCTCTGATCCTGTTCATGTTGGGCCTTATAGTATTCCGTGTTTTTAGATGCATGACAAGTTATTATATGCACCGAGGGGAGAGGCGTGTTGTGGTTCTTCTTTTGTGATCATTTTTTGTTTGCAATACCATCCACCATTTGGTTGTAGACAGTGTCAGAGGCATCTTTTCGTGCATGCTCGGCTTTTGTGTTGGCAGTGTCACACATACTTTCAACGCTATGATACCATTGCCATGCAAGATGCTATAAGCTACACTTATTAGTGCCATGATTATGATAGTGTATTCTCACTTGAGTGTGATGTTGTTCAGTCTAGGGTGGGTAGAGAGCATCAAGAATTTTCCTGACAAGACTTGTTCTTGTACTTATGAGCTCTTCTCTCCCTCTTATGCACACTTCAATCTTGGCTTCCACTCTGATTTTCACAATAATCGGTGGCCAATTTCAATTGCCAAATTTTAATTAGAATGCCATGTGTGTGCACATGCACCTTGTCATTTCCCTTTTCACTCTAACGCTTTGAGCTTTTACTTATTCATCTCATAGAGGACAATGTAGAAAAAAGGAATTAAATACAACTCTCTAGTTATGGATTTTGGCATACCTTTCATGATTTCCTTGGTAATGGTCATGTAGCGAGAGCAAATTTGTTGTTGCTTGTCCCATGTCAATGGTTTTTCTAAGAGCTTTTTGTGCCCATCTATTGGTTTTATAATGTCAGTGTAAACAAGTTATCATGTGAGCAATGTCCATCCTATCCCGATGATCAAGTGAATTGTCCTTCTTGGGCTTATCATGTTGGTATATGGATGTGACTGAGGGATACTCTTTAGGATGTTTACCAGTGGCACCTATCCCCTATTATGACTATACAGCTGTGGCTCCGCTCGCACCTAATAGCCAGTCTATGACATTTGATGCATCTATTTTGGAGGCTATTCATGAGCATCCTATATCTGATGGTTTAGTTGATAGGCTTGACTTAGATAGTGTGGATGATTTTGGATTAGGGTTATTGTTTGTAGTAGAAGATCTTAGGGAGTTTGAAGATTTTAGTTTAGCTGTTTTGTTTTCTTAGAGTCTTTTGAGGTTTTATTTTATTCTACATATTTGAAAAAATTATATAAAACAAATAATCATTTAAAAAATAAAGCCCAAAACCTTTTGGTTTGATTGATATCTTTACATTATAGGTTTTAGCGCACTTTAGTTTAGTTCGTCTTCACATGGTAAGGTAGTTAGTTGCACGCACGGTTGGGATACTCCTTCTGTGCTAGGAGTTCATTACAAGGAAGTTTGACTAGATGGTTGATGTCTAAAGGATTTTCACTCTTAATTGATCTAACATATTAATGGGTTAGTGGTTAGTGGCTGAGTTCTGTGCAGGTTTGATGATTGTTGCAATTTGTGAACCACTACGTGATTATCTTTGCAATTATCTTGGAGTTGAAATATCCATATACATAACATGTTGTTTCATATCTAATTTATCTATTTATATTCATTTGAAATAAGGGAAAGTTAAAAATATAACTTGATTGAAATAATTTAGAGTTTTCGAAACCTAAATACCTATAGGTGAAATACAAACCTCAATCTTTAAAACACAAATACACAGAAAAAGATATATAAACAATTTAGTATGTACGAGAGTCCACCACATAGGATGGGACTTAGCACCAGGGAGTGATTGAATGGGGGTGATGTGTGTGCATGACCTAGTGATTTTCATTGTATGGAAGTCTAATTGGGAATCCAATAGATTTTTTCCCTATCCTTTTGTCACTTTTCAAGCGATATGGGGGGGGGGGGGGGGGGAGGGGGGGGTAGCTGAATAACAAGGTTCTCTCCATGAAATTTTGACTAGGAGTAGCGTGGACGAGAGATGCGAGTGTGTTATTTTTGTGAGCTTTTGATTTCGTGCTTTTGCAATTGAAATTGATTTTTAGAGATTTTTGAAACAACCTTGGATGCTTTCTACAAACGGCATGTCACGCATTACTGCTCTTCTTTAACATAAACATATATTGCGCATCATCATTTGGGAGCTCCCAAGGAGAATACTAAACCATTCATAGTAAAGGAAGCAATGGTGTTGAATAATCACAACAAATAATAACATTCCAAATTTTTGCATTACCCAAAAGGAGTACAATATCTAGAAAGGTTCCAAGATTGCTACGCCTTGATCGATCTTCATGTAACAAAAAGGACATGTCACACCCTAATGAAGTGCATGATGATGAGTTGACTAGAACAATGAATGAGCCATGCTTACTTTGGGCTTCCTACATAACAGGGCATATCTTACGTGTTTTCCCTAACACAAAGGCAAGGTGAGTGGGAGTTAGTGCAGGTTGATGTATGACCATGTGCTCCTTTTTGTTGAAGGCCAAGTATGTGCATGTACACATAATACATATGTTTGCAAGCAAGAAATGCCTTTTGGGTAGATTCTCTTTTTTGAAAATTAGGACAAGTGCACTTAGGCTCTTCTTTGATGTGCACATCATAACAACTCTCTGTCAAGACTCGAAATACTGAATGTTGTCTCTCAAGTTGCACTACCTCCTCCAAGAATCTCACAACCATGCAGCCAGCTACCTCTATTCTCTTTTGTGCATCTTTGGAAATTCCATGTCTCCACTTGCGTCTTCTCCTGCTTGAACCACATTCTGTAGAAATAGGAGGTTTGCTCTTCTTGTTCCTTGGTGGTGCTGTAAAGCAGGCAAACTTGAAACCTGCCTGTCTTAGGCTGCTACACTCTTCCTTCGATATATTTGTTCCTATATCCAACTGGCCACAAAGATGGAACAATTGGTGATGCTATCACTTGTTTCTGCATAGCGTTTGTATGCTTGACATCATGATTACAGAACCATATCCATTGTGCAATGGCCTTGTTCTTATAGGCTCTCTCAGACCAAAAGCATGGCGCGACTAACCCCACTTGCCGACTCTGTAATTTGCTGCTGCAATTCTTTCTACCCTCCATACCAAAACACTTTCTCACATAGCTAGGTGGTGTCCTTCGTAAAGCCCACTCCCGGGGGGTCCACCTTATAGGCCCGTAGGTGTAGCACGTGCACTCAACAGGAGGGGGTTTAATATCAGTTTCACCTATAGATTTAAAATGAAAGAAGGGGGTTAAATATTGTATACTGAGAAATTAAAATAAGGGGTATTTTTATCCATAAATCTTCAGAACTAGGTTGTTAGTATATATACACACACACACACACACACACACACACACACACACACTACAAGGTATTATGGATATACCGACACGGCCTATCGACGCAAAAATCGGTATATGCCTCGGTATAAGTCTTTCTATACGTCTCGGTATGTGCGTCGGTATACAAAAATACTGAGGCGTATACCGAGACTTATACAGAGGCGTATACCAAGGCCAAAAAAAAGTCCTAACCTTAATCTTTTCCTTTTCTCTCCAGTGATGGGTTTCTACCAGTGTTCGAAATAAACTTATGTGCAAGAGCTTACAAAACCTATAAAAGCAAGAACTAGGATGTTTTTTTACTAAATTTCAAAGGCATTTTTTAAAAAATACACCAAACTCTCCTAACATCATATAACAAAAAGTACTATAAAATCAAGTCAAAAACAAACACGGCATCTTCATCATTATTGTAGTTAGAAAATTCATTTTATAAACCATACACAAATCCCTTTTTATAGAAAACCCCAGCCTGTGGTGTTACTCCAGGTCTTTGATTGCCTTTTTTTCTGTTTCATAAGAGGATTGATTTGGAATTTTGGACTGGAAACCATTTTGAGAGCTACCTGGATTTGGCGATTTTTGGTCACAAGGTGTTGATAATGGGCCTTTAGAAAGAGAGTCTGTACTTAATGTCTTGTGACTTCAGCAACCACACCATCCACACCTTCAACAACCCCCTCACCAGCACTCCCTCACTCAACTCCACGCATGTGGGGAGGGTGCAGCCTTTAGGGCTGGTATGCAAGGCCTAAAATTGACGGCTGTTTTTCCTATCAAGGGCCATTTTGCCTGTCAAAAAAAGCAATGGAAAAATTTCTCTGTCAAATAACAACTCATGTTTAAAAGTTTTCCTGTCACTTTGACAAGTGTTGAAAAACCTTGCATGTCAATTGACATGCTCAAATGTATCAATCTCCTGTCATTTTTTTGTGTTATTAGTAGTAGTAAAGATAACTAGTCTAAGGAGTGGAGAGCGGGGGGAATGTTATGAGTCACGACTCATCATCAAAGGATTGTCCGGTGCCCAATGTCCATTGCCCATTGTCCACTGGCCCCAGCTTTAGCCCAAAATGAAGATTTTTTTTCCTCCCGTGAGAAACCATCAACAACTAATAAATGTAGTGCCAGTAGGTACCTCCCTCCCTCTCTCTCTCTCTCTCTCTCTCTCTCGGTATCTATCGACCACCATACCCAATGGGAACGTCTCCCACGACAAGAAGCCTCTCTTTCTTCAGAAAAGAAAGAAAAGAAACACGATAGACCAATTGCTCTCCCCACCCCCTCCCCTCTCCTCTCGTTAAAATTGCCCTCCTTTTATTTACATTTAAAATTTATTTTAATATTTACATTTAAAGTTTTTTTAAACCAAAGGGGGCTTGGTCGAGTGGTTAAAGTGAATGGGTGGGTGAGTAAAGGACTTAGGTTCAACCCCTGGAGGTATCGTCTGTCCTCTGTTGGGGAGGGTATTGCCAAAAAAAAAAAAGTGAATGGGTGGGTGAGTTCAACCCCCGAAGGTATCGTCTGCCCTCTGTTGGGGAGGGTATTGCAAAAAAAAAAAAAATTGCCCTCCTTTCCCTCCTCACGAACACCAGAAGCAGAGACAGCTTATTGCCTCTAATTCGCATGCTACCCTCTTCATCCATTCTTGGCCCGCCTCGTCTCCCATTGTTCCACTTCGGCGCCTCTTACACCACCACTCCGCCATTACGAGTCTCGCTCTCTCCCCTTTTGGAACCAGCGTCGCCTTCTGCTCTCTTGATCACTCTGTTAAGCTCTTCTCGTACCCAGGTAAGCTTTTTTTCTCTGATTGAAGTTCTCTTTTGGGCTCAGTGTCTCTTTCTACATGGAAACGATCCAGTGAATCAAGTGGACGTTCAGCGGCGCTACGCTCCTTTGCAATGCAGGAAATGTGCTCGCCTGAGTGCATCCTTTTCTTTGTTTTTCTCTCTGATTACTTGATGCTCTCGGTTATTTGTGATGAAAACTTGGATTTTTCTGTTACTGCTTGTCTTAACCAAGTTGCAGCCCTCGTTTATAACAAGTGGGGGGTCTTTTGGAAAAAGCTAGGGCACCATTTATCCTTTAGTAATGTCTCTCACCTTCATGCATAGTTTGGGTTTATGAATTTTTGGGTTCCCCTCATGGGAGACTACACTACAGCTTCCTAAACTTTTTGGATCGTTGAATTTTTATAGTTTGTGAGATGGCTCGTCTAATATTAGAAGGCCTAGCTCCATCAAGTACTATCTTCTTCTACTAACATGTCCAATGCCAGTTTCTGCAAAGCAGTGCCTGGCTACATTATTGAGTAGGTGCTCATCTAGGTTTCTCCTGTTATGCACCTAACTATGTTCATATCGAGACATCTTGTGGTGCATTTCCTAAGCTTCAACGTGTTGGAATAAAGCCATAGGTTGTTCGTTATTTAGCTATGAGTGTTGGCCTCAACTTTAGCAAAGGAGGTTGTGAGAGACTATTTGTCCCTCTCTGTGAGAATAGGCGATTGGAAGAAAGTCTTAGTAGCAATCACCAACTATACACACCCAATAAAATGCCACAAAACTGTTTGCTGATATCATTTTGTGTTATTTTTAAAAGCGAGAGAGGAGCACCATGTAACTCGTAGAACTTGGTAAGCATTTCTTCAATTGAAAAAAGTTGTGAAAAAATTAAGTGTGACACTGTTGTGGTTGGGTAGGCTTTCTTGTGACTCCATTTGTTATTGGATGACTAGTGGAAAAAGACTGGTGAGTAGTTTGAAATCTTTTCCTATTATAGGAATGCTTGAAGCATAGCTGTTTGCTTGTCTCATGCTACATCAATAATTGTCGTTTTGTTTATTGGCATAATTACAAGCATAATTTGATGCCTTCTTCTCTTGAAGTTGGTACCTTAGCTTAGGACCAAACTGCATCTGCATCCTGTTTTCCCTCTCCAGGAAGGGTTCCTGTATGTAGGCCATTAGGCAACATATCAAGACGTACATCAAGTCATTTACTGGATTCTTACTACATGGAAAGGTTTGGATTTAGTTTGTGATTTGTCACTTGTTTTTGATAGAGATATCAAGCCAGACAATCTATTACTAGATCGCCATGGGCACATGAAGCTTTTAGATTTTGGGCTACAGAGGTATATTAAACATTATTCTTTTCTTTTATTGTTTTGTACTGCATGTATTTGACAAATTGCAATGTCTCATATTTGTAAGGTTTTGTTGGTAATATGATTGCCCTATTTGTAAGGTTTCGTTGGTAATATGAGTGCTCTATTTTATGAGATCTTGTCATCATCTCTTGCTTTCTACATGATATGGTTTTATGGATTCCAGAGTAGATTTGTGCACATATCTGATCAAAAGACCATGGATCTTAACAAGAGAATAGAAAAATCTTCTTCTTCTCATAGGAAGAAGAGAAAGTCTCAGCCAAAGCTCGATGCTTTCTTATCTAAGCGTCCAGCCAGCAATGTGACTAGTATGTTGGATTTCTAATTCTTGATGATATGTTGGATTTCTAATTCTTGATGATATGGTGTACTGCTCGTGTTTGATGATATGCTGAATTGCTCTCTCGCTTTTTAATGCTCTGGTTTTATACCACTTGCATGATATGTTGGACCTCTACTTCTTGATGGTATGCTGTTGAACTGTGCATGTTTGCAGTAGTCCCCAACATCTGGTAAAGAAGTTTCCAATTCCTGAGAAAGAGCAGAGCTGGATTACATTCACCCTGCCATTCACCTGTCATAGCTTTGATTCCCATCTTGGCTGGTGGCAACGATCTCTGCATCCCCCGCATCTACTTCATGACCTCTTGAAAAGATGGTAATCTTTGATTCTAACATGCACATATTATTTAGGTTCCAGTTTTCCAATTCCCATCATTAGTGTGTGTGAAATAGAGAGATTGAGAGAGAGAGAGAAAAAGAGAGAATAGTTTGTGTGTCAATGTCTTTTTTGTCTTTTTTTTTACTCTTCCTTCCTCATTCTCTCTTGTATGGTTGTTTTGATTAGAGATCTGATCATTCATGTCTCTTGTATGGTTATTTTGATTAGAGATCTGATCATTCATGGCATCAAAGACTCACATAAAGGTGTGTGATCATGGGAGTAACGAGAAGAAGGTGCTGGGCTACGTCAGAGTGATGGCAGATTGCACTTATAGTGATATACGTCAAGAGATCATCCAAGATGGCATTGTAAGTGAATCATTCGAGTTTGTTATTGAAGATGAAGACTGTGATGGAGTATGCATATTGAATGCATTACAAGAGGAGCGTTGGAAAATTGAGAATAGCAAGCGAGTTGGCATAAAGAGGTTATCAACCACGGTGGATGATGGAGGGTCCTCAAAGCGTGTTTGTAGAAGCTTAAATACTTCCATGGAAGCTACTGCTATGGATGGGATGGAAGAGGGCGATCAAATAAGGGAAGCGGGTGATCATGGTGGGAGAGTCAACATGCTCAAGAGTGTTTTAGTAACACAAGAAGCGCTCAAAATTTGGGAGCTCCAATGTGAGAAGGTCCTCAAGAAGTTGAGTGAGAGAAAGCCATCTAGAGATGATAAATTTCAGCTCATCACGGAAGATGTCAATGACCAACCTTTGATTCGAGTGTGGTGCAATGAATGTGGGAGTGCTTATGGATCGGGAGTGACTAGTGGCAAGCAATCCGCATACTCATGCTTGTCAAACTTCATGAGATTTCACATTCTAGATGGTCAAGCACATCAAAAACGATACTTATCTAACCGAAGTTTGAGGTTTGATGCATTTTCTACTCATGGTTCTCATGGAAGTACTCCAAAAGACGAGAATGATTCTGATGATGCAATAATAATCTTGGAAGCTATTGAGGAGATGAATAATTTCAATAGAACTCATGAAGGTAAGAATCAACTTCTTGTTTTATGTTGTAAATTGTAATATTTTTTTGTAAAAGATATTTGTTGAATCATGTAAGACAATTCTTAGTCCCTTATTTTCGTTCCTTTTTTAAGGATTTTTGCTTGTGCATATCAGATTCAATTGTCAGCTACGTTTCTAAACTCTTATCAAAATTTTGTATCCTCATGTAGGGGCTGATTTTCAGTTGGTTGAAGCAACTTTACATGACTACAAAGATAAAAATAGTGTCAAAGTTGTGTGCAAATATGATGGGAAGTGGCTGCACCTATGTCCTCGAGGTTCAGATTTGCAGACCATCCTAACACAACATATCAATGCAAAATCTCACATCAATGCATGGAGCAAGAAGACCACAATAAAGCAATCATCTTCTCTCTTCACAGGAGCTAGTGGGCGACCTAAAAAGAATTTTGAAAAGGATCCATGTCAACAAACTTTGGGTGCATTCCTCGTATCAACCAAAGAGCATGCGGAGGTGGCTTCCATCCATGCAGGTGATTCAAGCTCTCATTTATTAAATCTGTGTTGGGGATTATGGCAGTGTAAACTTGATGTTAATGGTAGTGAGGTTGATATAAAACCTTTTCTCCAAGACCTAAAGATGGGTGAAGAGTGGTTTTGTGAGCCACATACAAAAGCTACTTTATATGATGGGGATGTTGAATACAGGATAGATGGATGCTTTAGGCATGTGTGCTGTCTTCGGATCTCAAGAATTGGAATTCCGTTTGAAAGTTTCACATGCGAGTATTGTAAGAAAATTCCATCTTGCGCTGATTTTCGTGGCAGAGTGTATTGGGAGGGTAGTGCAATTGAGAAAAGAGGAGAGAGGCAAACAGGTCGAGGAAGGCGATTGGATTACCTTTCTGGTGCAGAGCTTAAAAGCGTTGTAGTTGAGACAAAGAAAAACTTGCGAGAGGCCAAGAGAAAACTATGGTGGTTGAAGGCAAAGATTGTGGTGCTTTCAGTGAGAATCAGGTCTTTAAAAGAAGCAAACTATGAGGCTATTAATAGGAAGGATGTGCAACGTTTTTGCAATAACATTATTGAGGCTCATAGGCAAGGAAAGTTTGGTGGCAAATTAGCTTTATGGGCTTTTCTTCAAGACATTGCAAATAATGCATTAAGATCGAAAAAGGGGCAAAGATATGCAGAATCCTCAAAGACCATTTTTGAGGTTGCAAAGCTATGGGGTGGGCCGCGCTTGCATGATTTTCTAAGTGTAAACCTTGGAGGGCCATCTTTGTCAACCACAAGGAGGCAAGGAAGAAAGGCAACTCAATTTCAATCCGGAGAGCATGAGTATATCGTTGATATGGTTGGAAAGATATACAAGGATGTAAAGTCCAAACATGGAATAGCATCACGGGTGCCATTCATTATTGTTGAAGATGAAACAACCATCAAGCGTCGCATCAGGTAAAAACTTAGTTGAATTTCTCTTCGCTTCAGTTTTAAAATTTATTTATGTAACAAGTCCATGGAAATAAAGATGTTAAAGTGGAGCTTCATGTTTTTGCAGATGGAATGCGAAGGATGACACTCTAATTGGGTTTTGTGGAAGAAAGGGAGAGGATCATCAATGCTCCTCAAATGATGTTATCATTGTTGGAGATGGAGCACAAGGATATGAGACAATAGTGGATGCCTTCCAAAATCACGTAGTGGGACATTATGCAAGACTGCTCATTGTCAACCCGCTTCATGAGAGTCTTCCACGGTTAGCTCTTGTTGTGCATTGCACTTGTAATCGCTTTGATAGCGATTTCATCAAAGCTCAATGGAGTCTTGTGGAGCAAATGTGGAATGCAAAATGGAAGGATTGCCTAGGGCCAATAATTGGACATGCTTCAGATGGTGATAGTAGACGTCGCAAGCTTATGCTTGAAGACTATTTAGGAAAAAGTGATAGAAAGTTTGGTATCAAATGGGATGGATGGAAACTCAAAGGCAGAATCATAGGAGACAATGTGTATGGACTACATGATCAAGATTTTGTGCATTGTGGAAAGAAGCTTGTGAACCCTCTTGATAGTCCTATTTGACAACTAGCGATTGGACAAGTTTGGATTACACTCAATCATGTTGCTTTGGTCTATAATCATTTCTCTATCGATCAACACAAGTTACGAGAAGAAGATATACAACGAAACGATCGCAAAATTGGAGAGCAGCCCAAGTGATTGTCTCTAGACAAGTTCAAAAATGTATGATAGAAATGCAAAAAAAAGAGAGGAGCATGCAAGGGACTGGGGCATATTTGCAGGTTGTTGCTGATTATATAGACATTTTTTTGTCTCCACATTTAGACTTGAGAGAGCGTGTGGTGCTTGCTAGTAAAGTGGTCTTCTTCTTCAAGTTGTGGAGATTATGGATTCATCATCATTCTACATACACTCTTAAGAAAAACTTCATTAGCAAAGAGGCTTACACAGATACCCAGCTTTCTTGTCATTTTGTGGTTCTACTTATAAAGATGTTTTGGGATTTCTTCCCAAATCTCAAGTGTCCTTTACATCTCACAGGATTGGATGCAGCAGAAATTTATTTCAGCAAGATTGGAGGTATGGTTGGGCAAGAAAGAGCATTTGATTTTGGAGATGTTTTGCATTGTGTTGGAAGCTTGAACAAGATTACCGTGCATGAATGTAAATCAAATGGGGTGACTTTTTCAAGGGCACATAAGAAACAAGAACACATATGGAAGGATTTGAACAAGCATGAAGGCATTTTGGAAGCAGATCTTGGGAATTACGAGAGCGTTTCCTCTGATGAAAAGTTGATAGATGCATTGAAAGAGGGATTGAAGCGGGCACAAGATCTTTGTGAGTCATTGGGGATCAAACCTAGCACAATCGAAGGAGTTGAATGGTGGACAGAGCCTTGGATAGATACACAATCAATGTGGTCAAAGATAGATGCTGAAATGGGTGACGCCGATGAGCACGATGACTTTGTGGAGCCTTGCGGTGAAGATAGGCCCATTGAAGGTAGCGACGGAGATGACGAGGTCATTGCTCTGAGTGAGATTCGACATGAGGTGGATGGGATTCTAGATGAGGCAAGCATTGAGGATGAAAACAAGACTATCTCGCCCGTGGTGGAGGTTGACAAGAAATTCATCTTCAAGTCTACTTTGGTGAGTCAACTCAATGGAAACTCAACACTATCAAAAGATAGGTTGACAAGGGTAAGACAAGGAGTGTATTTCAGCAATGAAGGAAAATTAGCATCAACAACCAATGGAAATTTCTTTGGAATAGGGTCAGATTGTGCTGTTTATTTCTACGATGACACATGTGGAAACAGAGACACAAATTTCAAGAGAAATGGAAAAGCCACAAAATTGAAGAAGATGCAAACTCTTCATAGTACATGGTATCTTGGAAGAGTCCAAAAGATGCGAAAGAAGGTAGGTGGCAGGTATGTAGATTACAAGCGAGGTCTTGACTTGGTAGATCGACCACAAGAAATGGAGGTTCAGCTTGGTTGGTATCAGAAGGTGAAAGGACACCATACATACTCTTATGATGTGACAGACTTAAACATAGTTGATATTGAGTCAATTATTGCATTGGCACATTTAACATACAATGAGGCTACTGATAGATATGTTCTTGATCAAAATGATTATCGAATCTTTAACGATTTCTTGAAGTCTGCTGGTTAGATGTTTATTTAAATCATGTAAGTATGGAACCATTTGGTTGTAATTTGTGTTTTAGTCATGTTATAACACAGGTGACCTTATTCTTTCCATTTTCATATGATTGCAGGCAACGAATCCTCCACCTTGCAAAGTGGGGAGGAGTTGGAATGACATGAGTTGGATTTTTGTGGGACTGAAGTGTTTTTTGGGAAGGAGTTGGAATGACATAAGCTGAATTTTTGTGGGACTCAAGTGTTTTTTGTGGGATTGAAGTGTTTTTTTGTGGAATGACATGAGCTGAATGACATCCACTATATTTTTTTTGGGAGAGCAGGTAAATTCCAACCATTGTCTCTTGGAAGAACGGGGTTTATCTCGTATAGTACTCTAGTTTTATAGTAGCCCAAATTCAGATTAGTTTCACGTAGCAATTGATTGTGTTATTGATATTTGCAGTACAGGTTCGTAGCAGCATGTATTAAGGCCTTTAACGATTAAGGCCTTCGACGGTTGAATTAATGGGCATGTACATAATATTTTGCTAGCAGTTCTCAAGGACCTTTTGGTTTGGCCAAGTCGGGCAGTTATACCAGTCTTTCCAGGTGATTACAGGTATAAATGAATTACCCTCCTTCTTAAGTGAGTTGTATAGGCTAATATCTGTCAAATGCTTCTCTCCAGTATGCAAGAATATCTAAGAGGACAACATGGTGAAGGTTCCTATCAGTTTTTTTGTTCAATTGTTGATTTAGCATGTCAATAACTAATTTTTGTGTTGAGTCATCTCTAAAAAGTATTTTTGACAGTGATCCGGAAGCAAGCTATATGGGCCATCTCTATGTTCAGCTAGTTGAAGCAAGAAATCTGGCGAATTCACTGGAAGATTCGACCCCTATGTGATCTAGCAGTTGTTTGCAAGTCACTGTGAAATTTTATATCACTATCAAGGTCTCCTTTTGTAACACAAGAGTAGGTGGTTGGTTTTTTTTCAGAGCTGGGCTGGCTGTGCAGCAGCCTGAGTATGAAACAGGAGTGGCTTTCAGTGGACAACATTGACAGGCGGAGCAACCTTTCTGTGCAGGAGTTTATCACAAACTATGAAGAACCGAATGAGCTAGTAATCATAACAGATGCATTATGTAAGTGGCCAGCCTTGATGAACTGGAACAAGGAGTATCTAGTGAGAGCAGCTATTTGAATCAGCCCAAGTTTACAGCTGCTTTTTTCCTATTTTTTCTTGCAGTGTAGCCTGCAATTGGTTCTATGAGCTCACCGCACGAGAGGAGAGGGAGTCTGACAGATTGGCAGTCCTGCATGGCTTGCCGAAGTTACAGAGTAAGCTGCCAAATCCAACCAAAGAGGCTGATGGAGGAGTATCTTGGAGTCCCTCACAAGTGTATGATAACTGTGATACAAGAGGGGGTTGTTCTGCTATAAATGAAGCTATAGTTTCACAATGTACAAGCCCAATGCCACTGCCTGATGAGCTTGCAGCAGTAAGCCCAATGAGACCGCCGCAAGGGTACCCAAGCAAAGGTCTTTCACAAAGAGCTTCTCCTAGAAGGTGGTCTGCCTCTCCTTTAAAAAAGGTTCAAGTTGGTCGATTTGGGAGCCGGCGGGCCGGGTCGGTCGTGATTCGCAGTATCAATTACTTTTCTGAACGCTAGAGTAAAGAGAGACACCATGTTATGGACACTAGTAGCAGGCGCGATGGTGAAGAAAAGGCTAAGAGCTGTACTCTAGATGAGCCAAACTAAGACTGATGGAGGAAACTCTAGAGTGTAGAAAAGCGGAGATGGATGCCCAAACAGCCAAGCTCAATGACAAAGCTCATGCCAAGGCTCGTGCTGCCAAGCTGCTTGCCCTTTAGGCCAACTTGAGGGATATGCAAAGACTCCAGGTAAAGATCTGGCTGAATTTGTTTTGGCATGAGATTTTGTCCATAGATTCTAATGTGTTATGAATATTTGACATCTGTTGGCAGGAGGATGGAATGGTTGGGCATGGCAATCTTCAACCATTGTTGACAAAGGATTACTCGAGGTCTGATAGTAGTCCTCCCTCTCCTCCCTTAACACCCCGAGTGGTGAAAGAGCAGGCATTGACACCAAAAGCTCATAGGGCAAAGAAGGCGGTGTATGCATCTCAAAAGAACTCAAGCACTCCTGGGAGCTCCAGACGAATAGTTTCCATCTCCCCTAAAACCACTCCTTGAGGAACTCTGGGGTAAGCCATTGGTCCAGAGGACCCCTAGTTCCTCAAATGCCCCTGAGAACTCTCTTTCCTCCTTGGTTCCTTGCTTTTCAGACCCGAAGAATGAAAACATGAAACCATCTCCAGGGAAGTTGTCGGGCTCTGCGATAGTGCTTTCCAAGGATGCTGGGATTCCTGCTCAGCATCCAGGAGCAAGCAAGGCTTTACAATCAGGACCAAATGGCAGTGTACCCAAAAGAAGTTCAAGGGTAGAGAAGAAGACCTGACCAAGGCAAACCAGGCAGAGTTTTGTGATAGGTGAATTAACAGATCCATCTCCTATGCCTGAAGGGGAGGTCTCCCTCTCCCTCTTGAGCACTGAAACTGACATAAAAGTGGAGGCTCCTATCATGAGCAAGATAAGGCAAAGTTCTGTTGCTCCTATTCAGGAAATGAAGCCCTTTTTGCGCAAAGGGTCTGGCATTGGACCTAGTGCTGGGCCAGGGATTGCAAAACTGAAGGCCGAAGCAGTGAAGAGTTCTGACGAAGATGTCCCAGGAACTCCTACAAGAATTTCTGATGAAGAGGCTCATGCATCTGCAAGGAGCGTCATGGACACCAGCGATGGGGAATGCATTCCTGTGGAAGCCCCAGTTGCAGATGCTTCCTTATCTTCTAACAAGGAGGAGGAGAAAGGGAAAGCACAGACTCTAGAGCTGTCAGATGTTGATGTAACTCATAACTCAGATGGTGGCTTCTTTGCTGTATGCGAAGATGCCAAGGCTACTGAACTTTTGAAGGATGATAAATTGCCACACGTTGAGAGGGGTTGTCACATTGTTTCATTTCCCATGGAATTGGGCACTAATGAACGTCACGATAGTAAGTTTGCATCTGAGCCAGACTCTGTACCTCACACACCTTGGGATGAAGCAGCTGGAAAGGGAGTGCCAAGTGCTACTTTGTCTCAACTTCTCTCTGAGAGTACTGGCCAGGTGGTGCATATTGCATCCTCAGCAAGTGGTTCTGCGTCATTTCGTGATAATCTAGCAAGTGGAGAGCAATATGCGCCCAGAGTCTCTCCTATGAAAGCTGTCTCTCCGGCTAGCTCAAGTTTGAAGCGTCTAGGCGCTATCATTCCTGACTACTTCAGTCCCTCTGCTGCTACCCTTGTGGAGTCCCCAGTTGGAAGTCTTGCTTCTCGGGATTCTTCTGGAGTTCAGTATTCTTCTGATACGGATCTCACTCACTCACAAAAGAAGTTGGGCTCCTCTCAAAAGTCTATAGTAGTGATCGTTCCACCCAAAGAACCTGCAAGAGGTTTCAAGCGCTTACTGAAGTTCGGTCGAAAAAGTCGCGAAACACCAGATATCATTGTGAGGGATGGTGTATCTGCATCTGCCCCTTCAGAAGGTGACGACGAACTCGAAGAGGTCAACAAGGAAGCAAATAAGCACTCCTCTAATATAATACTCCAAAAACTGAAGCTTCAAGAGAGGCTTATAAAAGATTATGGTAGTGGTAGTCATGCCAGTAACACAGACACAGGACCAGGTAAGCTCTATTGTTCACTTTACTGTTTGTATTATGTATTTCTTTGGTATAAAAGTTTCACAAGAATAAGTGGAGCCTAAGTGAAGGAGGTCAGTGGCAGTTATATTTTAGATTCCATCTTATCTTTTTTATTTTTTTAAAATGCAGACCTATCTGTACAAAGCTCCATTGTTCCATCTAATTTTAAGCTTCAATATGATCATGCTCATGGGAGTACAAAGCTCAAAGGTAGCTTCTTCTGTTGATTTGCATTGATAGCTTTCCACTAGACGAAAGTTGTGTAGCTGAACATATTTCTTTTTATACCTGTTACAGCACCATGATCATTCTTTTCTTTGTCGACTTTTCGTTGCTGTAAACTTGGGATGATTCATGATGAACATAGACTTGATATTTTTTACACTGTTGAGCAGGAGCAATCTTCTCAATGTATTAGACTTTCTGAAGCGGCCAAATTCTGCTCAACTGGTATCAGGCACAAGAGACCGTGTAAATTTGCATGACAAGTTCAAGAGCTTGTATGTCCAGATGTTTCCTGGTTCTATTGAAGAACTGGAGAGTAAAGCTGCAGCAAAAGCTAAGCAAAGAAATGCTGGCTCATTTTGGGACACAGTGATGGATGCCAAAGTTGGCAGCTTCAAATTTGGTTTCTGAAATGCAGTTTTTTAGTGACCGCTATGTTTAGGCAGGTAATACTCTCTACAATCTTCCTGGTGCATGGTGAGAAAATTAACATATTTGCCTTGAGTTGTATCATGTGATACCTTATTAGGTTCGTTGGCATGCAAAGTCAACTTTGTACCGATTATCCCATTTGCCTGCTGGTGGCATAAAAAAGTTCTCTTTGGTGCTCAAATCATATGCAAGGAAATATATTGAAGTCAAAAATTTATATTTAGCAGCCTCATTGTCTTCATGTCTTTGCCATGTAGTAGCGTATTATTTTTGTAGCTTCATACCCTAAATGCTGAGGGTGGTTGAGATGTGACCAAAATGTCAGTGTTGATACACTCGTCATTTTCTTAATGTTGGCCTCTACTTTGTGTCTCATAAGAACAGGAAGAACTTTTTGCAATCTGAGTAGGGACTCCTGCTTTTTCGAGCTCTTGGCATCAAGGGTTGAACTATGGAGTGATCTCACAAGGACACACTTGCCTCTCTTCTCTATATGGAATGCTGCGCTTTCTTTATTATTATTTTTTTACTCCATGGCATGCCCAATGCAAAGGGCTGATGTGTTTCACCGCACTACGTTTTACAAGATGGACAGTTGCTTCTTATTGCTGTATTGGCCCTAATAGCATGGATTTCAACCTGCATAGGTGTTTTTCTTTGTCCTAATGAAGGTTCTCAGTCAAGGTTGGAAAGCCACTCTCTAGTTGCAGTATCAAATACATTTGACAAAGATCAGCAATCAGACGAGCCAGTTTTTTAGATTACTTTTGAACCGAGTGCTTTCAAGTGCCACATACGATGTTAAGGAAACTTTTCACATAAAATGTCTTCTCCATCCAGTGCCTCAAGTGAATGGGCCTGGACGATTCAGCAAAAGCCTCGACACATGTCCCATGGACAAGAATGGTCTTTCTCTGAATACCTAGCTAAGTGTCGTTGGAGGGTCCTTCGCTAGAAAATGTCTCTATGGGTTGCATTTAAAGGCTGTGTTAGCTTGGAACTAAGTGCTAGAAGTGGGCCTGAATGATTATTGCAGCTCTGACAATGTCTATCTTAGTACCCAAATGTGCTAGATTGTCACACCTAGCATAGTTCTGTTTTAAGAATTTATCAAAGCAAGGTCTTAGTGCCCAAGTGTGCCAGATTGTCACCTAGAATACGTCTATTTTAAGACTTTATTAAAGCAAAGTCTAGACTCATGCAAGCCCTATGCAGTCTAGCATTATGAAGTTGTGTAGCAGAAATGTTGAGAGTAGACCTGTTTTTCTGTTACTAAGCTATCAAAAAAAATTTTGGCGTCTTCCATCTTTCTACTAATGGACAGTTTTGTGGATAGAAACATTTGTGTAGCCGAATAGCATAATATTTAATTGTGGAAGGAGTGGTTGCACACATGGTCATAAGCCATAGTTGCCATGGTTTGAAAGCCTATGAGCCATGCGAATATGTGCAAAATAGAGTCATAAAATGATACTCTTACAAGGTTATCACACCAAATCAATATGGTGAAGCATGCAATACTGTCATTCTTTATTTATCTCTTCAAGTAAGCCTATTTGTGACTTCTGAGGGGTGTACCTATGGTTGAAGCTTGGCTCACCCAATGGTTCATGAAAGATTGGGTGGTTCAAGCAGTTAGGGTGTTCTTTTGTAATCCTCTCAAAGTCATGCCAATTTTGTCTTTTATGGATTGGAGAATATACTAGAAATAAAAAGATCGGATGGGTCTAGCAGACCTATTCTCAAGGAAATATTCTCTCCTTAAGTGCAGCTACTATTGTCCATCTATTCTTTGTCCCATTCTATTAGATGGGATGGCTATAATATACCTCTGCATGTGGTTCCAATTTTGACAACTACGCTCTTTTCTTTTTGTTTTCAGTTGTTTCCCACTTCAAAAGGGCATATGGTAGTGGTGGATCCTCATAGACATCTCTCAATTTTGTAGGTCTTACAAAGGCTCGTGCAATTGAGGCTATTAATACTTTTTTAACCCTTTATTCTTCCCAACTCCACCATCTAGTTGTATTTTGATACTCGTCGTTGATTCTTCAAGCAAGAGTTCAATTGCATATCTAACACGTGTATTTTTTTGCATATTCATTGGGCATTTTGCTTTCTCAATCTAGAAACTCATTGAACACTTCTCTTCATAGTTAGGGACTTCTCTTCATCGGGTCTGGCAATCCACTCTTGCGTAGTACCAAAGATCTTGTAATGTAAATTATACAGGGAGGGGGGGGAGAAATGCATAAGCTTAAAATTTTAAAATTACAGGAGGGTTATTATAATATACCACAAAGATAACAGGAGGTATATATTAAATAGGGAAAAAAAGGTTACAGAGGGGTTTTAAAATATGCCTTTGCACGCACGTGATATCCATGATTTTGTAAGGTGGACCCCCCGGGAGCCCACTCCTCCTGTGCCACTTCTACCTCTTCTACGTGGGTTGATGTTCCCGCATCTGGTGCACTTACTCCACTTGCAAAGGGCTTGATTGGTATCTCCTCATCCTCTTGGATACATATATCTTCCATCTTTCCATCATCAAACTGTATACTCCGTGACTTGCCCCTGATTTTCCTTTGCCTTGACTCCATCACATACCCCGGTCTATGAGAACTTACAGTTTCTCCACCTCCCTTTTTTTCTCTTTGCACAGTCTCCCTATCACCTTGCATTATAGGCTCCTCGTGCAAAGGACTTCTAGCTACAACACCGTGCAACGCACGTGCAACAGAGGTGGGATTTGGGGATTCCCTTTTGCTGGCACTAGCCGACAAAGACTCCATAGAAGGCCCAGATCCAATAAACCTCCTTGTGGTATAGCCCAACCTCTTTGCACATTGAATATATGCATTCAAAACATCACTAACACATGCATCATAAAGTGATATCTTTCGTTTTCCACCCTCACCTGCTAACCAATTAGCATGGACACTTTCTGATAAGTTTATGCTTGGAATTTGAGCATGTTCCCAAGGACTTTTGTTAGCCTGTGGAGTCAAATCCAAAAATAGAATCAGTAGCTCTCCCCATTGCTACATTGTGCAACAAATCTTAATGATCTGGAAAAAATGACACACTTACATGAGATTCAATTCCTCCCTAGTGGGCAATTCTTTGCTCCCACCATTTCAACCACCTATCCAAAGCCTTGATGTGTTCCTTGTTTACATTTCGTGCCCACCAATCTCAGATAGCAGAGGCCTGAAGTGAGGCTAGTTGAGTTGTCGTTGCTAGCCTCCATGCTTCACACAATTCAATGTGATGCATTTGTTTATCCACAGTGACTAATTTCTTGGTATGCTTTTGCAAACTTTTCTCCCAATGAAAAAGACAAGAACACTCCCTCCCTTCCATTATGTTATGAGGTCCTCCATTGTACACAGCCCTTACTGCCATCCAATTCGCACTTGCCTCATCGGACATAAATCCAGCAAAGTCAGGTGGATCATGGCCACATTGAACCATGACAGAATTCAAATTTCTCCAAAATAGGATTTGAGACTCTTCGTCCTCCTCTTTAAATTCACATATTGCAATTACCTATAATGCTCTCATGCTAGTTCATGATTGATACATTAGTATAGTGTTCATTAACAACAATTTAATTTCAATACAAGCTTTAATTATGTTGCCACATACCCGTGATCATAAACTGAACAAGACATAGTTGCCCACCCATCAATCCTATGGGTATGATCAAAGTGCACCCATGCACGTCGTAAATCTCTAGTCCCTATTCGCCTCATACGATTCACTAAGTCCACCCCTGATGCTGGTCCCTTGGTGGACATTTTAAACAAGTAGCACTTCTCCTTGGCATCACCTTGTCCCGGAAATCTACTTCCATGGAAAAATGGGAAGACACAACGTTTTTGCAAAAGAAGTATGTTGTCATACCCATCACCAACCACCTGACCTTGTTTGGCTCTCTCTTGTGAAACAATGCCTTTGAACCTATGTATTTATTAGAGGGTTATTTCAAATGCAGGACATACATTGTAAGAAGAAAATAATAATGCACAAGCTTACCCTTTATTCTGCACAAGTGGCATCATTTCTTCTAGAAAATGATTAAGGTCCACCTCAGTCGCCTCCGACTCGTCTTCTTTTGTTAAAGATTCAAACAACATCTGCCAAGTGACTAGCATCTGTATTTTTCGTGGGCCTCCCTTTTCGATCTTTAGGACCGTGCTCGGAAGCCTCCGCACCTTGTCAAGGGTTTCCCTCTTTGTGCCTTGTTGAACACTGTGAGCATGCTCCCCAACATGGATCACCAAACATGTCATTGTAGGATCCAGTGGCAACACATAATAGATCATGAATTTGCAAATGGCTGCACAAGTAGCAACATTTTGACAATAGTGACATGTTATCTTCGAGTTTCCCTCACTTATTGTAGGATAACCCATGCTCACGGTTCTATCCAAGTGACCATGGAAAAAAATGTCATTGTATTTTCCCTTTGTTATGTAGTAAGGACAAGTGATCCTAAGACATTGAAGACTTCCAAGACAATAGCTCAAGCGCACAGTGCACTCAATTGCCATATTTGTTTGTGAGGGCCGCGACCACATGTGACCATCATATTTTTGTTCCATACCCATCATTCATTTCTTGTTATTTGTGGCTGGGAGCTCAAAAGCAATTGTGCTATTATACTCGATTGGGAGCTCATCCACCCTTTGTGGAGGTCCACAGAGCGCTAGTAATTTTTTCAATCTACCCATTCTAGCTTTCTCCTCAATGAAGGCTGCAATGGAGTTATCATAGGAAGATAAGTCCTCGCTTTGGCTGCCCACACATAGGTCCTCCTCGACATTTGTGTCATGTAGATCCTTATGGATCCCTCCGTCATTGCATGCACCTATTGAATTTGTTACTTCATCAACATCCTTCTTGTTATCTAAGGGTATGTCAAGACACACTGGAGTTGATTTGCTACAACCAGGAGTACAATGAATGTAGTTGTCAATCTCATCTTCTATTGACTCAATACTGTTAGAGATGCACACATAGTCATTTGAGTGCATGATAGAGTAGGTGGCTGATAATGTACTATCAATCAGATAGTGCACATGCCCTTGATGATCCCATCTTGGAGACACGGTGACGTTGTTTGCTCCACCATCATTCTCTATGACAGCTTGCAACCCCTGGAATTTTTGTGTTGGAGGCAATAGATTTTGTAGGTAGTACTCACTCAAAAGAACCTCTCCATTTCTTAATGAAACCATGTGCTCTAAGCAATCACTGGCTAGTCTCCATGTCAAAATAGCAAAACTCGACATGTTGTGCCCTTTGGTGGGTTAGTATTTGATGAAGAGAAGAAAACTATGAATAGAGCTCACATTTTGTATTTGATGAAAAGAAGGCAACAGTTCACCATTGGATGACCTTGTAGAGAAAAAAGGGAGGCATGGAGGAAGTTACAAGAGGGTTAGAATAACCTCAAAGCTATAGCAACCGTCACTACAAGTAGAGATGACTAAATAATGAATATGCACACTCATCAAAATTTAAGAGCCACAGTCATTCATCGACATTTAAGAGCAATAATAAATAAGCATAATCATCAAAAATTAAAAGCAAAATTTATGACTCAATCACCCACCATCCTTCACCTTTATTGCCCTCTATCATTCTCTCATTCTTTGTCTTTGCGAGGTTTTTATTTGTGAGTTTTTAAATGTCAAACTACATTTTTGACTATATATCTAACTAAATAACCAACTATGCACTCATAATTAAGAGCTCTCGCCCCATGAGTTTTTCAAAGTAATGTTGTAAATTAGATTAAATTAATATTTTTAAGATTTATTTATGTTGTATTAATTACCTAATTATTTAACGGCTAACTAATTACCTAATTTTTAATTATTTAATGGCTAACTTACGAGAGAGAGACTAACTAGCTTATTAGTCTCTCTCTCTCTCTCTCTATATATATATATATAGCTAGACCAAGGCAAAAAGACTCTCTCTCCCTTCTCTCCCTCTCTCTCTCTCTCGTCACACACACACACTCTCTCCCCCCCCTCCCACACACTCTCTCTCACGTGTCTTTCGACCCGTGTCCCTCCTCCCTAGACCTGCAGCTTGGACTCTCCTCAGACCTGTAGCCTGAACGCCCCGTAGCTCCTGCCCTTGTTGAGGTATGCCTCTCTAAAGCAAAATGCTCGCATATGCAGCCCCATCAGTTCGTCGTGCAGCTCGAGGTTGTCCGTTAGCGTGGCGTGTGCAGCTCCGCGTGGCATCGTGCATCTCCGCATGGCGTCATCAATCTATGTATAAGCCCCCCAATCGTTGACATACAGACTCCAATCGTTGACATTGAAGGCCCCCAATCGTCCATGTCCGCGCGGAAGATGGGTGGGCTTATGCACTCATTTAATCTATGTATTGCTCGAGGTTGGGTCATTAGCGTGGCGTCATGCAGCTCCACGTGGCATCGTCCGTGTCGTGCAGCTCATCCGTGTGGTGTCATGCAGCTTCGCATGGCATCGTCCGTGTCGTGCAGCTCATCCGTGTGGCGTCAGACAGCTCCGCGTGGCATCGTCTGTGTCGTGCAGCTCGTTGACATTGAAGGCCCCCCAATCGTCCGCGTCCGCGCAGATGATGGGTGGGCTTATGCACAAGCACCATTCATGAATTTTTCAACTAGAACAGGGTTCATTGTGTATCATGAGATTGATTGTGTATTAAAGAGGTTGATTGTGTTATTAACCTTAAAGAGGTTGATTGTGTTATTAACCTTAAAGAGATTGATTGTGTTATTAACCTTAAAGAGGTTGATTGTGTATCTATTTGCAAGTGCAGAGAAAGTTTTGGCGCCTAAAAGAGTGCTTAGAAAGAGAAAGAAATGTGTGTCACATCATAGTAGCCGTGAAGTCTGTATATTTCTTTCTAAGAAATGTGTGTCACATCATAGTAGCCGTGAAGTCTGTATATGAAGCTACGTTCAAGATGTGTTCCTGGGCAGATCTTAGAGCAAGAAGCATCATCACGTTTGAGATCAGTGGACACTCCTTCAACAAAGAAAGGACATGGTCCAAAAAGATGTGTCTACATTGATGATGAAGCACAAGTGGATAGGGACTCCAATACAATTGACGGGGTTGTGGAGCACACAGGTAGTCACTTATATGTCCATTTCATTTACATACGACTGTTTGTTCATCGTTATGTATTGTTTTATCTATGTATATATTGTCTACCCATCATATATGATTGGTTTAATGCTACTTTTTTTATTGTTACTTATTAATATCTCCTCCTATAGAGACTAATGTGCAACATGATAGTCTAGATGACAAAGAAGAGGTGAGTGGTGATAGTGATCAAGGGGAGAATGATGATGAAAAAGAAAAGAAGCACTCAAGGAACTTAGGCAAGCAAGTCTCTCTAGGACTGATGAAGGATGTGCTAAGTCAATTTTATATAAAAAAGAGGACGTTGCCTCCTCTTGTGCCTCTTTGCAGATTGGTGGCTCATGAGGCAGTCAGATTTGCTATGGATGATGCCTAGTGGTTGATTCCTTCCTTTGATTCCATTGGTTGTCAGTTGAAGGTCCGAGAGGGGAGACCATGTCTGTGACAGCCAGCAATCTAGATGAATGGGGTCCAATATGGCGTCAAAGAAATGAGGACTTTGAGAGGGCTCTTGGAAGAGAGTGGCAAGACCTTAAGGGTAAAAATTTCTTGGTTTAGGATGGAAACCACAGGCTTAAAACGTGGTGGAAACGCATCAAAGAAAGTAAGTTGTCCACTATACATGCAAGTATTGAATGTTTGTATCCCATTCTTATGTTAGTTGGTTTTCAATTACAGAGTACTCCGACTATGCTCACTACCATGTTAGTGTACGATGCCAATTCATTGAGGTGCCAAAGGCGAAGGAAGCAGAGCTACTACTCACACTAGACACCACCAACGCGTAAGTCTTCTTCCTTTAACTATGCTCCTCTTTGTAATATGTTACACGTACATTCTCATATTATGCTTTTGTTTGTTTTCAATAGTATTTCCAGAGCTCATGTTACTCCAAATATTACGCATGAAGTGTATATGTTTCAAAAGTTTGGTACTGCAAACAAAGACTCCATTCTAGATAGATTGAGTCCAGCCATGAGGAAGTGGGCTGAGGTTGAGATGAGTATAGAGGCAAGGTATTATCATGGTGTTGCTCCATGGTATAACTCTCCTTGCGGTCTAATATCTCAGCTTGTATGGAAGGTGATTTTCTATCTATGGCTCACTTGTATGAGATGTGCTTTTCTATATCTAATTTAGTTTTTTTTTTTTGGAATGATAGGATGAATTTCATGTCTTCATCTCAAAAGAAACTGCGAAGCTTGAGGCTCTTGGTCTAGATGAGGTAGAGAGGAAGAAACGTTTGGAGAAGGCTACAAGGGTGGAAGAGGAGTGCCTTAAGGATAGGGGTTACAAGTAACTATCCATTGCTAATCCCCAAAATGGTGATTAGTTCTTTAAGTTGTTATTTGGGCTAAAGTGGGATGATGCAAGCATGTTCAAGATCACAGGAGACAAGCTGTATTGTCTCACAAGCTCAAAAATCCCTGCGGAAAGGTAATTTGTATATATAACGCAAGTTGTGTGTATGTGATGCTTTTTTCTTCAATGCTTTCTATTTGCATATATTGTTGTGCATCACAGGAAAAAAATATTGTTGCATCTTATGAGTCTCACAAAGGCCAAAGACCCCCAATACCCGCATTTTGGTGATTATAAGCTCTTTCGGGTTTACATGAAGAAAGAGACATATTGGGCTCACTTGCATTCAGAGGCACTGCTTCAGATTGAAAGGATACAAGTAGAAGGTCCATAGCTACCAGATTCATTTGAGGAGTTCTTTAAGCTTAACATGAAGAATCATGTTATGCAGGTTGACTCAATGCAGTGCATTCATATTGCTTTCTTAAGTTATTTCTTAAAATGTATATGTGCCAATGTTAAGCGCTTGTGAAACTTGTGTAGGCTTTTGTACACCTCTTGGATGGAGTGAAATCTTCAGATGTTGCAGAGAAGATGCCAAAGCTTACGTTTTCAGCCAAACTTGTGATTTATAGGTTAGCATCAAAACTATTTTTCTGCAAACTCTTCATCTTAAATGTAGTAGATATAATGGCACTTGAAAGCCTATTTATGTTATTGATTTTTCTATTCTAAGCTCCATGTGAAAGCTCAACGTTGGGTGGTTGGTTTATTATTATAAAACTATTGTCTTATATAAAGGAGATTGTGTGTCTAATTTTAATATTAGATTGCATGCATTTGCTTGCGTAATTGGCAAGAATGTTGCAGGTGGATACTACAATGTGTAGAAGAGAAGAGCCCGGATGTAGCTCCGCAATTCACAAGAGAGTGGATTGATGTTTGTGATGAGAACACTATGTATTCTCCATCATTATGTGAGAGAAAATTGACGGCATGGGAGGCAAGTGTTTGCCCTTGGTGGCTGGATTACCCTGTGGGGGTTATCCCTAAGCAAGAGAAAGATCTGCATGAGAGTAAGTACTTCAATCTATGTAAACATCTCATCGCTTTTGTAGCAATAGTTTTTGTACTCATGCATGGGAATCTAAGGGTAAATGATACTATGTAGGATTCAAGGAGGAATTTGATACTCATGAACCGCTTACCGCACCCACCACTGTAGAGGAGTAAGCAACCAAGGATACCAAAGGTGCAGAATGAAGTACTTAGGCTAGTGAAGCTAGCAAGGATGCTACACATGCCACCCAAGGTACTCAAGGTAATGCACATGCTATTGAAGCTACTACTAGAGCCACTACTACTCCCCTTGCTAGCATTGTTGACAAGAGAGGCAAAGGGCTTATGGGAGAACTAGACACCTCTACAGATCCAGGGAGAAAAAATGTGCCAGAGTCCTCTATGGCGCCCACCACCTCCTTTGTTGCAGATTCATCCCTTGGTCGAGAGAATTGGGAGAGGTGACCTGTGACCCGTTTAGTAGGTGAGAAGTCTTATATTAACTTGAAATTCATGTGCTTTATTGGTCGCCCATGAAGATAGTCGTGTATGATTATTAAAAATAAATTACTTTGAAATAATTGTTGCAGGGTTCCAGTATCAAACATATGTCGATGCTCTATTAGTGGATGTGACCAAAATTGATAGATTTTCCCTTGATAGGTAGACATGACAACTACATATTGCAAGAACATCAATTTACATGTTGCATATAGCATTGCATCATCGTTTACTTTGCATTAATGACTATGTTGTTTTGTGTATAGCATTAACAAGTTTTTTGCAACACAAAAGATGCATGTTTATAGCAAAGAGGCGGATTTTCCTACGAGCTTACTTGTGGATGCTCTAGGTCCCATCCCATTGGGTAAGTTATGCTTTCTATCACACAAGGTTTACATCAAACTCACTTCTCATATATCATAACGCCAATGTTGTTTTTAGAGGGCATGACTATTCCCAAGTGGAACACGTTCTCAAAGGGTCTAATTATGGGTTGTATGGACCTTGCTCGTGAGTATTTGGCCAACCGGGGATTCTTAGTCACTATGTGCTTAGCAGAGCATATAGGTGAGTTTATTACGGATGCAGCAAGAGTGGGGCTTGTGCTTCACTGCACTTGGACACTCATGTGTGACTCCAAGGCTTATCGACATCCCGTTACTAGAGAGGCAGTAAGATAATAAAGTTGGATACGTTGAACGTATGGTTGTATGTTCTAAATAAAGTTTGTGTTACATGCTTTAAATAAAAACATGGATCACTTATTCTATTTCCACTCGTGAATAGGTACTTGATCTTACTGTGTCTTTGGCATCGTGTTGGTCATGTTGTGCCTTGCTACGACAGAGAGGCTGGGGAGAAGATTTCAGAGAGATTGTTTCCAATGTATCATAGCTACATGATGGATGATTGTGTCTTTCCCATGGACGTTGATGGTGTCATTGTCAGAGGTGGAGCAGAGAGGTCTCATATTTTCTATCGGTAAGTAGTCTTGTATGTTTTTGCTCTCAGGTTACCTTGTATGGTATTTTCATTGTTTCTACTTGCATGGACACAAAGATTCTATATCTTGATTGGTGATATGGTTAGGTGGACACAAAGATCACTACTGCAAAAGCAATTTCCACAGAATGTGGTATTCTGGGAAATGGTGATGAGGCCATGAATCTTCTATGTTCTTTGGAGGCAGCACACAAGTGCAACATCCAGTCATGCAAGCAAGTGCATCCTTAACAAAGAAAGCAATGTTTGTGAACCAGCTAAAGAAATACTGACGTAGGCATTGTACTAGCTTGTCATGGTCTTGCTCTTCCAAACGGTGGGCCTAAAATTGTTTAAATTTGCATGGACCTGACATTGAGTGACAAAACCACCATCATCTTCACCTTCTTCATCCTTTTCCAAATCCTCAACCAGATCTATGCTGACCGCAATAGTCCCAGTGGTCTCTGGAGAAGGCTCTATCGAAACGGGCTCTTCTTGACTATGTCATCATTTCGTTGTTAGTGCATGTTTGCATCATGGAGGTTCCTAGCATAAATTACTTCAACACTGTGAGGCTACAATGGAAGCCATGGATGCTCTGTGCGATGGTTGCTCTACTGTGCTACCCACTGTTCTTGATGCCTGGTCAGTCCCAGTCTACTGGTAGCAATACACTAATAGTGTGCATGTGAAGACATCATGAGAGCCATGTGTCTACTACACCATGATTCATGCATAGGACATACCTCTCCTCCTATATGCAACTGTCTCGAGGTCTCCAACAATGTTGACCCCCTTCAATATGTCTCATATGCTGAACTTACCATTCTCCAAGCTTATTGCTATATGTTCATTGAGTGTGGTATCATGTCTTACCTTGTCACTCTTCCCATCCCTACCCTCAAGATGCAAACCGATCTCTCCCCCTTACTAAAATATCGTAGAATTCTTGAATCAAGGACACATAGTCCTCCCTTTTTGCTGAGCTGAGCATAGAACCTAATTTAATTGGCCGCGAACCCGGGGGGTCCACCTTACAAAATCATGGATATCACGTGCGTGCAAAGGCATATTTTAAAACCCCTCTGTAACCTTTTTTGCCCTATTTAATATATACCTCCTGTTATCTTTGTGGTATATTATAATAACCCTCCTGTAATTTTAAAATTTTAAGCTTATGCATTTCTCCCCCCCCTCCCTGTATAATTTACATTACAAGATCTTTGGTACTACGCAAGAGTGGATTGCCAGACCCGATGAAGAGAAGTCCCTAACTATGAAGAGAAGTGTTCAATGAGTTTCTAGATTGAGAAAGCAAAATGCCCAATGAATATGCAAAAAAATACACGTGTTAGATATGCAATTGAACTCTTGCTTGAAGAATCAACGACGAGTATCAAAATACAACTAGATGGTGGAGTTGGGAAGAATAAAGGGTTAAAAAAGTATTAATAGCCTCAATTGCACGAGCCTTTGTAAGACCTACAAAATTGAGAGATGTCTATGAGGATCCACCACTACCATATGCCCTTTTGAAGTGGGAAACAACTGAAAACAAAAAGAAAAGAGCGTAGTTGTCAAAATTGGAACCACATGCAGAGGTATATTATAGCCATCCCATCTAATAGAATGGGACAAAGAATAGATGGACAATAGTAGCTGCACTTAAGGAGAGAATATTTCCTTGAGAATAGGTCTGCTAGACCCATCCGATCTTTTTATTTCTAGTATATTCTCCAATCCATAAAAGACAAAATTGGCATGACTTTGAGAGGATTACAAAAGAACACCCTAACTGCTTGAACCACCCAATCTTTCATGAACCATTGGGTGAGCCAAGCTTCAACCATAGGTACACCCCTCAGAAGTCACAAATAGGCTTACTTGAAGAGATAAATAAAGAATGACAGTATTGCATGCTTCACCATATTGATTTGGTGTGATAACCTTGTAAGAGTATCATTTTATGACTCTATTTCGCACATATTCGCATGGCTCATAGGCTTTCAAACCATGGCAACTATGGCTTATGACCATGTGTGCAACCACTCCTTCCACAATTAAATATTATGCTATTCGGCTACACAAATGTTTCTATCCACAAAACTGTCCATTAGTAGAAAGATGGAAGACGCCAAATTTTTTTTTGATAGCTTAGTAACAGAAAAACAGGTCTACTCTCAACATTTCTGCTACACAACTTCATAATGCCAGACTGCATAGGGCTTGCATGAGTCTAGACTTTGCTTTAATAAAGTCTTAAAATAGACGTATTCTAGGTGACAATCTGGCACACTTGGGCACTAAGACCTTGCTTTGATAAATTCTTAAAACAGAACTATGCTAGGTGTGACAATCTAGCACATTTGGGTACTAAGATAGACATTGTCAGAGCTGCAATAATCATTCAGGCCCACTTCTAGCACTTAGTTCCAAGCTAACACAGCCTTTAAATGCAACCCATAGAGACATTTTCTAGCGAAGGACCCTCCAACGACACTTAGCTAGGTATTCAGAGAAAGACCATTCTTGTCCATGGGACATGTGTCGAGGCTTTTGCTGAATCGTCCAGGCCCATTCACTTGAGGCACTGGATGGAGAAGACATTTTATGTGAAAAGTTTCCTTAACATCGTATGTGGCACTTGAAAGCACTCGGTTCAAAAGTAATCTAAAAAACTGGCTCGTCTGATTGCAGATCTTTGTCAAATGTATTTGATACTGCAACTAGAGAGTGGCTTTCCAACCTTGACTGAGAACCTTCATTAGGACAAAGAAAAACACCTATGCAGGTTGAAATCCATGCTATTAGGGCCAATACAGCAATAAGAAGCAACTGTCCATCTTGTAAAACGTAGTGCGGTGAAACACATCAGCCCTTTGCATTGGGCATGCCATGGAGTAAAAAAATAATAATAAAGAAAGCGCAGCATTCCATATAGAGAAGAGAGGCAAGTGTGTCCTTGTGAGATCACTCCATAGTTCAACCCTTGATGCCAAGAGCTCGAAAAAGCAGGAGTCCCTACTCAGATTGCAAAAAGTTCTTCCTGTTCTTATGAGACACAAAGTAGAGGCCAACATTAAGAAAATGACGAGTGTATCAACACTGACATTTTGGTCACATCTCAACCACCCTCAGCATTTAGGGTATGAAGCTACAAAAATAATACGCTACTACATGGCAAAGACATGAAGACAATGAGGCTGCTAAATATAAATTTTTGACTTCAATATATTTCCTTGCATATGATTTGAGCACCAAAGAGAACTTTTTTATGCCACCAGCAGGCAAATGGGATAATCGGTACAAAGTTGACTTTGCATGCCAACGAACCTAATAAGGTATCACATGATACAACTCAAGGCAAATATGTTAGTTTTCTCACCATGCACCAGGAAGATTGTAGAGAGTATTACCTGCCTAAACATAGCGGTCACTAAAAAACTGCATTTCAGAAACCAAATTTGAAGCTGCCAACTTTGGCATCCATCACTGTGTCCCAAAATGAGCCAGCATTTCTTTGCTTAGCTTTTGCTGCAGCTTTACTCTCCAGTTCTTCAATAGAACCAGGAAACATCTGGACATACAAGCTCTTGAACTTGTCATGCAAATTTACACGGTCTCTTGTGCCTGATACCAGTTGAGCAGAATTTGGCCGCTTCAGAAAGTCTAATACATTGAGAAGATTGCTCCTGCTCAACAGTGTGAAAAATATCAAGTCTATGTTCATCATGAATCAGCCCAAGTTTACAGCAACGAAAAGTCTACAAAGAAAAGAATGATCATGGTGCTGTAACAGGTATAAAAAGAAATATGTTCAGCTACACAACTTTCGTCTAGTGGAAAGCTATCAATGCAAATCAACAGAAGAAGCTACCTTTGAGCTTTGTACTCCCATGAGCATGATCATATTGAAGCTTAAAACTAGATGGAACAATGGAGCTTTGTACAGATAGGTCTGCATTTTAAAAAAATGAAAAAGATAAGATGGAATCTAAAATATAACTGCCACTGACCTCCTTCACTTAGGCTCCACTTATTCTTGTGAAACTTTTATACCAAAGAAATACATAATACAAACAGTAAAGTGAACAATAGAGCTTACCTGGTCCTGTGTCTGTGTTACTGGCATGACTACCACTACCATAATCTTTTATAAGCCTCTCTTGAAGCTTCAGTTTTTGGAGTATTATATTAGAGGAGTGCTTATTTGCTTCCTTGTTGACCTCTTCGAGTTCGTCGTCACCTTCTGAAGGGGCAGATGCAGATACACCATCCCTCACAATGATATATGGTGTTTCGCGACTTTTTCGATCGAACTTCAGTAAGCGCTTGAAACCTCTTGCAGGTTCTTTGGGTGGAACGATCACTATTATAGACTTTTGAGAGGAGCCCAACTTCTTTTGTGAGTGAGTGAGATCCGTATCAGAAGAATACTGAACTCCAGAAGAATCCCGAGAAGCAAGACTTCCAACTGGGGACTCCACAAGGGTAGCAGCAGAGGGATTGAAGTAGTCAGGAATGATAGCGCCTAGACGCTTCAAACTTGAGCTAGCCGGAGAGGCAGCTTTCATAGGAGAGACTCTGGGCGCATATTGCTCTCCACTTGCTAGATTAGCACGAAATGACGCAGAACCACTTGCTGAGGATGCAATATGCACCACCTGGCCAGTACTCTCAGAGAGAAGTTGAGACAAAGTAGCACTTGGCACTCCCTTTCCAGCTGCTTCATCCCAAGGTGTGTGAGGTACAGAGTCTGGCTCAGATGCAAACTTACTATCGTGACGTTCATTAGTGCCCAATTCCATGGGAAATGAAACAATGTGACAACCCCTCTCAACGTGTGGCAATTTATCATCCTTCAAAAGTTCAGTAGCCTTGGCATCTTCGCATACAGCAAAGAAGCCACCATCTGAGTTATGAGTTACATCAACATCTGACAGCTCTAGAGTCTGTGCTTTCCCTTTCTCCTCCTCCTTGTAAGAAGATAAGGAAGCATCTGCAACTGGGGCTTCCACAGGAATGCATTCCCCATCGCTGGTGTCCATGACGCTCCTTGCAGATGCATGAGCCTCTTCATCAGAAATTCTTGTAGGAGTTCCTGGGACATCTTCGTCAGAACTCTTCACTGCTTCGGCCTTCAGTTTTGCAATCCCTGGCCCAGCACCAGGTCCAATGCCAGACCCTTTGCGCAAAAAGGGCTTCATTTCCTGAATAGGAGCAACAGAACTTTGCCTTATCTTGCTCATGATAGGAGCCTCCACTTTTATGTCAGTTTCAGTGCTCAAGAGGGAGAGGGAGACCTCCCCTTCAGGCATAGGAGATGGATCTGTTAATTCACCTATCACAAAACTCTGCCTGGTTTGCCTTGGTCGGGTCTTCTTCTCTACCCTTGAACTTCTTTTGGGTACACTGCCATTTGGTCCTGATTGTAAAGCCTTGCTTGCTCCTGGATGCTGAGCAGGAATCCCAGCATCCTTGGAAAGCACTATCGCAGAGCCCGACAACTTCCCTGGAGATGGTTTCATGTTTTCATTCTTCGGGTCTGAAAAGCAAGGAACCAAGGAGGAAAGAGAGTTCTCAAGGGCATTTGAGGAACTAGGGGTCCTCTGGACCAATGGCTTATCCCAGAGTTCCTCAAGGAGTGGTTTTAGGGGAGATGGAAACTATTCGTCTGGAGCTCCCAGGAGTGCTTGAGTTCTTTTGAGATGCATACACCGCCTTCTTTGCCCTATGAGCTTTTGGTGTCAATGCCTGCTCTTTCACCACTCGGGGTGTTAAGGGAGGAGAGGGAGGACTACTATCAGACCTCGAGTAATCCTTTGTCAACAATGGTTGAAGATTGCCATGCCCAACCATTCCATCCTCCTGCCAACAGATGTCAAATATTCATAACACATTAGAATCTATGGACAAAATCTCATGCCAAAACAAATTCAGCCAGATCTTTACCTGGAGTCTTTGCATATCCCTCAAGTTGGCCTAAAGGGCAAGCAGCTTGGCAGCACAAGCCTTGGCATGAGCTTTGTCATTGAGCTTGGCTGTTTGGGCATCCATCTCCGCTTTTCTACGCTCTAGAGTTTCCTCCATCAGTCTTAGTTTGGCTCATCTAGAGTACAGCTCTTAGCCTTTTCTTCACCATCGCTGCTGCTACTAGTGTCCATAACATGGTGTCTCTCTTTACTCTGGCGTTCAGAAAAGTAATTGATACTGCGAATCACGACCGACCCGGTCCGCTGGCTCCCAAATCGACCAACTTGAACCTTTTTTAAAGGAGAGGCAGACCACCTTCTAGGAGAAGCTCTTTGTGAAAGACCTTTGCTTGGGTACCCTTGCGGCGGTCTCATTGGGCTTACTGCTGCAAGCTCATCAGGCAGTGGCATTGGGCTTGTACATTGTGAAACTACAGCTTCATTTATAGCAGAACAACCCCCTCTTGTATCACAGTTATCATACACTTGTGAGGGACTCCAAGATACTCCTCCATCAGCCTCTTTGGTTGGATTTGGCAGCTTACTCTGTAACTTCGGCAAGCCATGCAGGACTGCCAATCTGTCAGACGCCCTCTCCTCTCGTGCGGTGAGCTCATAGAACCAATTGCAGGCTACACTGCAAGAAAAAATAGGAAAAAAGCAGCTGTAAACTTGGGCTGATTCAAATAGCTGCTCTCACTAGATACTCCTTGTTCCAGTTCATCAAGGCTGGCCACTTACATAATGCATCTGTTATGATTACTAGCTCATTCGGTTCTTCATAGTTTGTGATAAACTCCTGCACAGAAAGGTTGCTCCGCCTGTCAATGTTGTCCACTGAAAGCCACTCCTGTTTCATACTCAGGCTGCTGCACAGCCAGCCCAGCTCTAAAAAAAAACCAACCACCTGCTCTTGTGTTACAAAAGGATACCTTGATAGTGATATAAAATTTCACAGTGACTTGCAAACAACTGCTAGATCACATAGGGGTCGAATCTTCCAGTGAATTCACCAGATTTCTTGCTTCAACTAGCTGAACATAGAGATGGCCCATATACCTTGCTTCCGGATCACTGTCAAAAATACTTTTTAGAGATGACTCAACACAAAAATTAGTTATTGACATGCTAAATCAACAATTGAACAAAACAACTGATAAGAACCTTCACCATGTTGTCCTCTTAGATATTCTTGCATACTGGAGAGAAGCATTTGACAGATATTAGCCTATACAACTCACTTAAGAAGGAGGGTAATTCATTTATACCTGTAATCACCTGGAAAGACTGGTATAACTACCCGACTTGGCCAAACCAAAAGGTCCTTGAGAGCTGCTAGCAAAATATTATGTACATGCCCATTAATTCAACCGTCGAAGGCCTTAATCGTTAAAGGCCTTAATACATGCTGCTACGAACCTGTACTGCAAATATCAATAACACAATCAATTGCTACGTGAAACTAATCTGAATTTGGGCTACTATAAAACTAGAGTACTATACGAGATAAACCCCGTTCTTCCAAGAGACAATGGTTGGAATTTACCTGCTCTCCCAAAAAACATATAGTGGATGTCATTCAGCTCATGTCATTCCACAAAAAAACACTTCAATCCCACAAAAAACACTTGAGTCCCACAAAAATTCAGCTTATGTCATTCCAACTCCTTCCCAAAAAACACTTCAGTCCCACAAAAATCCAACTCATGTCATTCCAACTCCTCCCCACTTTGCAAGGTGGAGGATTCGTTGCCTGCAATCATATGAAAATGGAAAGAATAAGGTCACCTGTGTTATAACATGACTAAAACACAAATTACAACCAAATGGTTCCATACTTACATGATTTAAATAAACATCTAACCAGCAGACTTCAAGAAATCATTAAAGATTCGATAATCATTTTGATCAAGAACATATCTATCAGTAGCCTCATTGTATGTTAAATGTGCCAATGCAATAATTGACTCAATATCAACCATGTTTAAGTCTGTCACATCATAAGAGTATGTATGGTGTCCTTTCACCTTCTGATACCAACCAAGCTGAACCTCCATTTCTTGTGGTCGATCTACCAAGTCAAGACCTCGCTTGTAATCTACATACCTGCCACCTACCTTCTTTCGCATCTTTTGGACTCTTCCAAGATACCATGTACTATGAAGAGTTTGCATCTTCTTCAATTTTGTGGCTTTTCCATTTCTCTTGAAATTTGTGTCTCTGTTTCCACATGTGTCATCGTAGAAATAAACAGCACAATCTGACCCTATTCCAAAGAAATTTCCATTGGTTGTTGATGCTAATTTTCCTTCATTGCTGAAATACACTCCTTGTCTTACCCTTGTCAACCTATCTTTTGATAGTGTTGAGTTTCCATTGAGTTGACTCACCAAAGTAGACTTGAAGATGAATTTCTTGTCAACCTCCACCACGGGCGAGATAGTCTTGTTTTCATCCTCAATGCTTGCCTCATCTAGAATCCCATCCACCTCATGTCGAATCTCACTCAGAGCAATGACCTCGTCATCTCCGTCGCTGCCTTCAATGGGCCTATCTTCACCGCAAGGCTCCACAAAGTCATCGTGCTCATCGGCGTCACCCATTTCAGCATCTATCTTTGACCACATTGATTGTGTATCTATCCAAGGCTCTGTCCACCATTCAACTCCTTCGATTGTGCTAGGTTTGATCCCCAATGACTCACAAAGATCTTGTGCCCGCTTCAATCCCTCTTTCAATGCATCTATCAACTTTTCATCAGAGGAAACGCTCTCGTAATTCCCAAGATCTGCTTCCAAAATGCCTTCATGCTTGTTCAAATCCTTCCATATGTGTTCTTGTTTCTTATGTGCCCTTGAAAAAGTCACCCCATTTGATTTACATTCATGCACGGTAATCTTGTTCAAGCTTCCAACACAATGCAAAACATCTCCAAAATCAAATGCTCTTTCTTGCCCAACCATACCTCCAATCTTGCTGAAATAAATTTCTGCTGCATCCGATCCTGTGAGATGTAAAGGACACTTGAGATTTGGGAAGAAATCCCGAAACATCTTTATAAGTAGAACCACAAAATGACAAGAAAGCTGGGTATCTGTGTAAGCCTCTTTGCTAATGAAGTTTTTCTTAAGAGTGTATGTAGAATGATGATGAATCCATAATCTCCACAACTTGAAGAAGAAGACCACTTTACTAGCAAGCACCACACGCTCTCTCAAGTCTAAATGTGGAGACAAAAAAATGTCTATATAATCAGCAACAACCTGCAAATATGCCCCAGTCCCTTGCATGCTCCTCTCTTTTTTTTGCATTTCTATCATACATTTTTGAACTTGTCTAGAGACAATCACTTGGGCTGCTCTCCAATTTTGCGATCGTTTCGTTGTATATCTTCTTCTCGTAACTTGTGTTGATCGATAGAGAAATGATTATAGACCAAAGCAACATGATTGAGTGTAATCCAAACTTGTCCAATCGCTAGTTGTCAAATAGGACTATCAAGAGGGTTCACAAGCTTCTTTCCACAATGCACAAAATCTTGATCATGTAGTCCATACACATTGTCTCCTATGATTCTGCCTTTGAGTTTCCATCCATCCCATTTGATACCAAACTTTCTATCACTTTTTCCTAAATAGTCTTCAAGCATAAGCTTGCGACGTCTACTATCACCATCTGAAGCATGTCCAATTATTGGCCCTAGGCAATCCTTCCATTTTGCATTCCACATTTGCTCCACAAGACTCCATTGAGCTTTGATGAAATCGCTATCAAAGCGATTACAAGTGCAATGCACAACAAGAGCTAACCGTGGAAGACTCTCATGAAGCGGGTTGACAATGAGCAGTCTTGCATAATGTCCCACTACGTGATTTTGGAAGGCATCCACTATTGTCTCATATCCTTGTGCTCCATCTCCAACAATGATAACATCATTTGAGGAGCATTGATGATCCTCTCCCTTTCTTCCACAAAACCCAATTAGAGTGTCATCCTTCGCATTCCATCTGCAAAAACATGAAGCTCCACTTTAACATCTTTATTTCCATGGACTTGTTACATAAATAAATTTTAAAACTGAAGCGAAGAGAAATTCAACTAAGTTTTTACCTGATGCGACGCTTGATGGTTGTTTCATCTTCAACAATAATGAATGGCACCCGTGATGCTATTCCATGTTTGGACTTTACATCCTTGTATATCTTTCCAACCATATCAACGATATACTCATGCTCTCCGGATTGAAATTGAGTTGCCTTTCTTCCTTGCCTCCTTGTGGTTGACAAAGATGGCCCTCCAAGGTTTACACTTAGAAAATCATGCAAGCGCGGCCCACCCCATAGCTTTGCAACCTCAAAAATGAACTTGGAGGATTCTGCATATCTTTGCCCCTTTTTCGATCTTAATGCATTATTTGCAATGTCTTGAAGAAAAGCCCATAAAGCTAATTTGCCACCAAACTTTCCTTGCCTATGAGCCTCAATAATGTTATTGCAAAAACGTTGCACATCCTTCCTATTAATAGCCTCATAGTTTGCTTCTTTTAAAGACCTGATTCTCACTGAAAGCACCACAATCTTTGCCTTCAACCACCATAGTTTTCTCTTGGCCTCTCGCAAGTTTTTCTTTGTCTCAACTACAACGCTTTTAAGCTCTGCACCAGAAAGGTAATCCAATCGCCTTCCTCGACCTGTTTGCCTCTCTCCTCTTTTCTCAATTGCACTACCCTCCCAATACACTCTACCACGAAAATCAGCGCAAGATGGAATTTTCTTACAATACTCGCATGTGAAACTTTCAAACGGAATTCCAATTCTTGAGATCCGAAGACAGCACACATGCCTAAAGCATCCATCTATCCTGTATTCAACATCCCCATCATATAAAGTAGCTTTTGTATGTGGCTCACAAAACCACTCTTCACCCATCTTTAGGTCTTGGAGAAAAGGTTTTATATCAACCTCACTACCATTAACATCAAGTTTACACTCCCATAATCCCCAACACAGATTTAATAAATGAGAGCTTGAATCACCTGCATGGATGGAAGCCACCTCCGCATGCTCTTTGGTTGATACGAGGAATGCACCCAAAGTTTGTTGACATGGATCCTTTTCAAAATTCTTTTTAGGTCGCCCACTAGCTCCTGTGAAGAGAGAAGATGATTGCTTTATTGTGGTCTTCTTGCTCCATGCATTGATGTGAGATTTTGCATTGATATGTTGTGTTAGGATGGTCTGCAAATCTGAACCTTGAGGACATAGGTGCAGCCACTTCCCATCATATTTGCACACAACTTTGACACTATTTTTATCTTTGTAGTCATGTAAAGTTGCTTCAACCAACTGAAAATCAGCCCCTACATGAGGATACAAAATTTTGATAAGAGTTTAGAAACGTAGCTGACAATTGAATCTGATATGCACAAGCAAAAATCCTTAAAAAAGGAACCAAAATAAGGGACTAAGAATTGTCTTACATGATTCAACAAATATCTTTTACAAAAAAATATTACAATTTACAACATAAAACAAGAAGTTGATTCTTACCTTCATGAGTTCTATTGAAATTATTCATCTCCTCAATAGTTGCCAAGATTATTATTGCATCATCAGAATCATTCTCGTCTTTTGGAGTACTTCCATGAGAACCATGAGTAGAAAATGCATCAAACCTCAAACTTCGGTTAGATAAGTATCGTTTTTGATGTGCTTGACCATCTAGAATGTGAAATCTCATGAAGTTTGACAAGCATGAGTATGCGGATTGCTTGCCACTAGTCACTCCCAATCCATAAGCACTCCCACATTCATTGCACCACACTCGAATCAAAGGTTGGTCATTGACATCTTCCGTGATGAGCTGAAATTTATCATCTCTAGATGGCTTTCTCTCACTCAACTTCTTGAGGACCTTCTCACATTGGAGCTCCCAAATTTTGAGCGCTTCTTGTGTTACTAAAACACTCTTGAGCATGTTGACTCTCCCACCATGATCACCCGCTTCCCTTATTTGATCGCCCTCTTCCATCCCATCCATAGCAGTAGCTTCCATGGAAGTATTTAAGCTTCTACAAACACGCTTTGAGGACCCTCCATCATCCACCGTGGTTGATAACCTCTTTATGCCAACTCGCTTGCTATTCTCAATTTTCCAACGCTCCTCTTGTAATGCATTCAATATGCATACTCCATCACAGTCTTCATCTTCAATAACAAACTCGAATGATTCACTTACAATGCCATCTTGGATTATCTCTTGACGTATATCACTATAAGTGCAATCTGCCATCACTCTGACGTAGCCCAGCACCTTCTTCTCGTTACTCCCATGATCACACACCTTTATGTGAGTCTTTGATGCCATGAATGATCAGATCTCTAATCAAAATAACCATACAAGAGACATGAATGATCAGATCTCTAATCAAAACAACCATACAAGAGAGAATGAGGAAGGAAGAGTAAAAAAAAAGACAAAAAAGACATTGACACACAAACTATTCTCTCTTTTTCTCTCTCTCTCTCAATCTCTCTATTTCACACACACTAATGATGGGAATTGGAAAACTGGAACCTAAATAATATGTGCATGTTAGAATCAAAGATTACCAGCTTTTCAAGAGGTCATGAAGTAGATGCGGGGGATGCAGAGATCGTTGCCACCAGCCAAGATGGGAATCAAAGCTATGACAGGTGAATGGCAGGGTGAATGTAATCCAGCTCTGCTCTTTCTCAGGAATTGGAAACTTCTTTACCAGATGTTGGGGACTACTGCAAACATGCACAGTTCAACAGCATACCATCAAGAAGTAGAGGTCCAACATATCATGCAAGTGGTATAAAACCAGAGCATTAAAAAGCGAGAGAGCAATTCAGCATATCATCAAACACGAGCAGTACACCATATCATCAAGAATTAGAAATCCAACATATCATCAAGAATTAGAAATCCAACATACTAGTCACATTGCTGGCTGGACGCTTAGATAAGAAAGCATCCAGCTTTGGCTGAGACTTTCTCTTCTTCCTATGAGAAGAAGAAGATTTTTCTATTCTCTTGTTAAGATCCATGGTCTTTTGATCAGATATGTGCACAAATCTACTCTGGAATCCATAAAACCATATCATGTAGAAAGCAAGAGATGATGACAAGATCTCATAAAATAGAGCACTCATATTACCAACGAAACCTTACAAATAGGGCAATCATATTACCAACAAAACCTTACAAATATGAGACATTGCAATTTGTCAAATACATGCAGTACAAAACAATAAAAGAAAAGAATAATGTTTAATATACCTCTGTAGCCCAAAATCTAAAAGCTTCACGTGCCCATGGCGATCTAGTAATAGATTGTCTGGCTTGATATCTCTATCAAAAACAAGTGACAAATCACAAACTAAATCCAAACCTTTCCATGCAGTAAGAATCCAGTAAATGACTTGATGTACGTCTTGATATGTTGCCTAATGGCCTACATACAGGAACCCTTCCTGGAGAGGGAAAACAGGTTGCAGATGCAGTTTGGTCCTAAGCTAAGGTACCAACTTCAAGAGAAGAAGGCATCAAATTATGCTTGTAATTATGCCAATAAACAAAACGACAATTATTGATGTAGCATGAGACAAGCAAACAGCTATGCTTCAAGCATTCCTATAATAGGAAAAGATTTCAAACCACTCACCAGTCTTTTTCCACTAGTCATCCAATAACAAATGGAGTCACAAGAAAGCCTACCCAACCACAACAGTGTCACACTTAATTTTTTCACAACTTTTTTCAATTGAAGAAATGCTTACCAAGTTCTACGAGTTACATGGTGCTCCTCTCTCGCTTTTAAAAATAACACAAAATGATATCAACAAACAGTTTTGTGGCATTTTATTGGGTGTGTATAGTTGGTGATTGCTACTAAGACTTTCTTCCAATCGCCTATTCTCACAGAGAGGGACAAATAGTCTCTCACAACCTCCTTTGCTAAAGTTGAGGCCAACACTCATAGCTAAATAACGAACAACCTATGGCTTTATTCCAACACGTTGAAGCTTAGGAAATGCACCACAAGATGTCTCGATATGAACATAGTTAGGTGCATAACAGGAGAAACCTAGATGAGCACCTACTCAATAACGTAGCCAGGCATTGCTTTGCAGAAACTGGCATTGGACATGTTAGTAGAAGAAGATAGTACTTGATGGAGCTAGGCCTTCTAATATTAGACGAGCCATCTCACAAACTATAAAAATTCAACGATCCAAAAAGTTTAGGAAGCTGTAGTGTAGTCTCCCATGAGGGGAACCCAAAGATTCATAAACCCAAACTATGCATGAAGGTGAGAGACATTACTAAAGGATAAATGGTGCCCTAGCTTTTTCCAAAAGACCCCCTACTTGTTATAAACGAGGGCAGCAACTTGGTTAAGACAAGCAGTAACAGAAAAATCCAAGTTTTCATCACAAATAACCGAGAGCATCAAGTAATCAGAGAGAAAAACAAAGAAAAGGATGCACTCAGGCGAGCACATTTCCTGCATTGCAAAGGAGCGTAGCGCCGCTGAATGTCCACTTGATTCACTGGATCGTTTCCATGTAGAAAGAGACACTGAGCCCAAAAGAGAACTTCAATCAGAGAAAAAAAGCTTACCTGGGTACGAGAAGAGCTTAACAGAGTGATCAAGAGAGCAGAAGGCGACGCTGGTTCCAGAAGGGGAGAGAGCGAGACTCGTAATGGCGGAGCGGTGGTGTAAGAGGCGCCGAAGTGGAACAATGGGAGACGAGGCGGGCCAAGAATGGATGAAGAGGGTAGCATGCGAATTAGAGGCAATAAGCTGTCTCTGCTTCTGGTGTTCGTGAGGAGGGAAAGGAGGGCAATTTTATTTTATTTTTGCAATACCCTCCCCAACAGAGGGCAGACGATACCTTCGGGGGTTGAACTCACCCACCCATTCACTTTTTTTTTTTTGGCAATACCCTCCCCAACAGAGGACAGACGATACCTCCAGGGGTTGAACCTAAGTCCTTTACTCACCCACCCATTCACTTTAACCACTCGACCAAGCCCCCTTTGGTTTAAAAAAACTTTAAATGTAATGTAAATATTAAAATAAATTTTAAATGTAAATAAAAGGAGGGCAATTTTAACGAGAGGAGAGGGGAGGGGGTGGGGAGAGCAATTGGTCTGTCGTGTTTCTTTTCTTTCTTTTCTGAAGAAAGAGAGGCTTCTTGTCGTGGGAGACGTTCCCATTGGGTATGGTGGTCGATAGATACCGAGAGAGAGAGAGAGAGAGAGAGAGAGAGAGAGGGAGGGAGGTACCTACTGGCACTACATTTATTAGTTGTTGATGGTTTCTCACGGGAGGAAAAAAAATCTTCATTTTGGGCTAAAGCTGGGGCCAGTGGACAATGGGCAATGGACATTGGGCACCGGACAATCCTTTGATAATGAGTCGTGACTCATAACATTCCCCCCGCTCTCCACTTCTTAGACTAGTTATCTTTACTACTACTAATAACACAAAAAAATGACAGGAGATTGATACATTTGAGCATGTCAATTGACATGCAAGGTTTTTCAACACTTGTCAAAGTGACAGGAAAACTTTTAAACATGAGTTGTTATTTGACAGAGAAATTTTTCCATTGCTTTTTTTGACAGGCAAAATGGCCCTTGATAGGAAAAACAGCCGTCAATTTTAGGCCTTGCATACCAGCCCTAAAGGCTGCACCCTCCCCACATGCGTGGAGTTGAGTGAGGGAGTGTTGGTGAGGGGGTTGTTGAAGGTGTGGATGGTGTGGTTGCTGAAGT